>NW_011500112.1:123152-147650 GCF_000495115.2 Populus euphratica
AAATTGATAGTTAGTTCATTGCACAATCATAGGAGGGAAAAAGACTACGATAATTCAGTTGTACTTCTTACTTGCTGAGTATTTAAACCCCTATTTTGACTTTGCAGGGAAGTGCCAAGGCCAGGATTTGAGGCATTTGGCCTAGCAGTTTGATTTTGCAATCCTCGGACTTGGAGGTTATCCATCTGTGACCTATATATAAATGAAGAGATCATATTATAAAACCTTTCCATAATTGGTAGTCTCTCTTAAGCAGTAAAAGTTAATGGTGTTCAACCACAACAGCTAGAAGTCAATCAGTACCTAGGCATGAAGTTCTCTTGTTGGACATTGTCTATGTTAGGAATTACAGCAGCTCGATCGACTTGTCCTTGATTAGAAAAATATTGACTCCTGAATCCAAAATCATTTGCAAACAATATATTTAGCTTGTTGGGTTCATGTTCAAGCTATGATGTTTGTTTCCTGATTGAAAAACTAATTTTTTTTTATATAGAAAATACTAAACATGAAAAATTGGATACCGGGGAGCAGGAAAAGAAGGTCCAGGTTGAATGTGGTTGCCACAAAGTTCTGAAGTGGTTGCGTTCGATGTCATATAGCCATGTCCCGGCTGTGGTTGATGAGTATTGGAGGACTGATGCCTGAATAATATTCAAACTTAGAACTGTTATTCTAACTTGGTTGATGTTCATAATTCTTTCCATTATGGGCACACAAAAAAAGAGAGATAGAGAGCTCAAAAAGACTTGAAAGATCCTCGTCAATTTTTCAAGTTTATTGTTTTCATGATTAAAAGAGTGTATATGTATTCGAGGTTAATACCATTGATTCATCGCAGGCACTTGATTGCTCATTGGTAACTGATAATTAGTCCATTGTTGGTCCCTAAATAAGCAACATTTGTTAGTGATTTCTTGATACATATGCATAATTCTTTGCTATTAATCCACTAAGCATTTGATATCATTTTAGCTTACCTCAAAGGATTGGCACATTGAGGATGAAATAAATTAGGCAGATACCTATATTCAAACATAATGAATTCATTTAGTGTGAACAAGAAGAAGTTAAATAATGATGAATATTATGTACCTTGATGGAGCTTGAGGCCAATTTGGTTCATTTTGGTTGATCCATGACGATGATGTTCCATCTAAATCTCCCATTGTTGTCTGTTTGTTTAACAATAAACATTTTGAAGATGCTCGAGATAAATTGATACACGAAAACATAAAACTTTTTTATCCAATGGGTGATACAAACACTTGCTAATTCAATGGACATTGTAGCAAGGTGGAGTAGGCATGAGCACTCACCATGGTTTGAGGAAATGAAGGTGGAAACTGATCAGTTGTTTGTTGAATACTATCGTTGATCACATTGTTATCCCCCACCATGTTCTGTCCAACATGATCATTGCATAACATGAAGCTTTGGTTGCCTGGAACCTCCGGTGGCGACCTGCTTAATTTGTTATTAGGAACATTATTCTTTTTTGGGAATAATAAGAAAAATTAACTGTAGAATAACTAAATTGCAAGTAATCATCTTCTGATAAAATATGCTTAAGAACGACGTACAAGAGAAACTCAGAAATATTGAATGAATCTTCTGGTGATTGAAAATCGAACTGATTCGATGTCAAGTTGACATCATCCTCATTACAAGACGGTGGGACTCCTTCCATCTGAGGTTTAAAAAAGAACAGAAAGCACAGATTAGATAAGAATATATATAGATTAGATAAGAATATCTGTACACACACACACGACTTATTTATATGTTACAGAAATTCGGATGAAAAACAGGAAATATAAATGTTGCTGTTAATTATTTAATTCTTTGTTTGAATGCTAAATTATTTGTCACTTGTTGTAAACAAGTTTAATGAAAGGTAATTAATACTGATCAAGTTAATTCATGAATGAGTAAGAGACAATTTCATTGAATCATTATGTCAGAAAAAATTGGATAAAAATAATTAATGGCAGTCCCACAGGGCATGGATTACAGAATCTAGTATTGGAAAAGAAATCCCATATATAAGGAGTTAAAAACAGCGAAGAATTTTGAAAAGACAAAAACAATGAATTCAAGGTTTAGAGTTAATTTAGTATGAACACCACAGGGCAAGGATTACAAAATCTGCGAAAAAGATCGATTTATTTATCATGGATTACTTTAAAGATTCAGACAAGATGGAGTACAATTAATTTACCTGGATTCAAGATGTTCTTCAAGTGCTAGCTGGTTTGCTTAAGCAGTGATCAGCCAAAAGAAAAGGAAGAGAAATCACAGATCAGAGAAGAATTTATGGCTTAGAAAAATAATAAATATGCAGTATACATAAATCTAGTTCGCACAGATCATGAGATGAGATGTGGAAGAGAACGTTACATACTATTATTAGTAAGCTCACCTCAATAATAATTAATTTTCGTATTGTTGGACAGGAAGGAAGTTGCGAGGAAGCAACCCAAACATTACATTATAAGATATAGAAAGTTAACGTGTGGACCCGCCCCAATGTTGTCATTTCGAAGAAGCTGTCAAGAAAATGTAAACATGACACTTCGAAGAAGCTGCCAAGAAAATGTAAATAGAATATTTATGCATGCTGTAAAATTTTTAAAAAATTATTTTTTATTTAAAAATATATTAAAATAATATTTTTATATTTTTTATATTTTATATCATAATATCAAAATAATTAAAAAATACTAAAAAAGTATTTTAAAAAATTACATTGTAACTGTAAAAATAAACCAGTTCTGACATTTAATTTTTTTTTAAAATATTTTAAAAATGTAAAAATAAATAGGGTATAAGATGTGTACAAATAGGGTTTAAGGTGTAGTTCTTATGCTTCTGCCTTTGAGTGTGTATATTAGAGCAGAATGATTTTATTTAACCATGAAATTTTTGTGAGACAAATTATAGTGAATATTTTTCTATTTTACCAATATACCCATGTTGTTTATATCAGAGTGATGCTACATGCTGAGGTGGATATTAGCAACTGAGGAAAGCATACAAAAGTAAAAAAAAAAAAAAAAGGGATAGGAAAGACGAAAGCATGTCCAGCTAACAAGATCACCAATACCCAAATATTCAGATTTTAAAAATTACAATTTTTTTTGGTTACTTTTATAAGCCTTGCTTTACATATACATGTAAGTTAACTCAAATATTTATATTAAAAAAAATTATATTGTGATTGTACAATTTTTCATAATCATGGAAATTATTTTTTTTTCAATTTCCTTCTATAAATTTATATTTTTAGCTCTCGATCTATAAAGTATGATTTGGTATCTAATCCACATACTAGTTAATTGAAACAAGTTATCAGCCTTAAATCTCCATCAACATAATCTATAAACGTAATCTATAATGATAAAATTGAAAATAAAATAATTAGTTATTAAAAAAATTAAAAGATAAAAAGCTATTTTAATAGATAGTGTTTTCTCTCCTGGTACATGGTAAAAGCCTGAGGAGTTTTTTCTTTTTTAATTTTAATAATAATTCTGTTCTTGACTTCTTTCTATCCCAAGAAATCGAGAATGCTAGTTTCATTCATCAAGATTCTAAATCCTATATTTATATAAATTAGTAGAAAGGATAAAAACCCTAACAAAGAAATGCAGCATGCCCGCTTTGAATTATAGATCATCCAAATTCCAGGGTAAATAATTCGAGAGTAATTTGATAGTGTTTATAGATTAATTAATGATATTTCATTACTTTTTTATATATTTATTTTTAAAAAAATAAAGAGATACAACTAGAAAAAGAAAAATTCAAGATGAAAATATTCTTATTATTTTTTATGAGTCATGAATTTTATATTTTTTTTGTATTTTTTTTTGAATGAATCTAGAAAATAACTAATACTATACCACTAGTTATTCCCCTAATAATTATAAAATATTGCTTGGGAAATGCAGGTGAAGAATTAGAAACGAGGAAAAATGTCGAGACAATGAAAATTAATTTGTTATATAAGTGTACATATATGGCATACACTTTAAAGCTCCGAACTTCAGTAAATGATTTAATAGAGAATAAAATTTAATTTTAAATGCAAATTAAAATAGAGCAGAGTGACCCATGGAGAAAGCACCACCGGAATTCTACAAACAGTAGAGCGTCGGGAATCCTTGCACACCTTTGGTAATTTAATTATTCTTATTTCGTTTAATAACTCAAATATAATAAAGAATTAATCGATTTAATAGAGAAAACATGACTGAATCCATAAACTACATAAAACCCTTTTTGTTTCTTCTATTTCTTCTTCTGTGGTGCAATTCCCACGCGTCTTCTTTATGCCAAATGCCCCTCTTTTCAGATTAGGCATCTTCAACCTCCTTTTTCATCACGTCTCCATGATCCCCGTTGTGTCACAAACACTTTAGGAGTTCCTTTTTCGAAATCCTCATTAGAGGCTAATTTAAAGCCCTTCAAGATACCTTTCCAACGCGTCAAGAATCACAGCAATCCGATATGTGAGTGGAAAGTTATGATTAAGATACTAAAGTGCTAGCAGGCTGGTTCAGAGTGAATTTCACTACTCCTGGGCCTTGACTTGTCTGTTTAATGTCTATTATTTTTATTCACATTTTAGCATTTTATTCCAATGATAGAATGCACTTTCATAGACTCATCATCAAAACCACAGGAAAGCAATCAATCTTTAGCTTCAAACAACCAGAGGGAGATTCAGTGCAGTGGAACACTTCAACATCTACTATGAAGCTTGATTTGCTATCCATTCCGCACACCAGTTTTCCATTGATACTGTATGTGTTTTTGTTGCCGGAAAGTTGTCGATCAATAACTTTTTATCTTCTTCCAAGTTTTTTTTGTGTGATTTTTTTCCCCTTTCATCTCAAACTCATGAACTAAAAGATAAACAAAATAAAATTTTAAATCAAAATAAAAAATGCAAAAAATTATAAGGTAAACAATAAACTAAATTTTAGAATACGTCTCTTAACTACTCGTAAGCTTCCTATTCCGTTTTAGTTTTTCTTGAAGTTATTCTATTTGATGTCATGAGTTTTCCATTGAGAGATAAAAAAGAAGACAAATTGGCATCCTCTTCACCTTCTTACAATGCATTACAGTAATATCTCTAAGAGAATTGTAAATCAATTTTTGCACTGCAAATACTTTTCAGTTCCGGTAAATCAAACAATCTCACAATTTTCCAAGATAAACAGATTTTTAAATACACTCAAACATAATTTTAAATATAAAAAAAATTATGTTTTTTTGATTGCGGCATAACAGTGTTGGCAGAACCGTTGTTCTTTGGACTTTGAGCAGCAGTAGATATCTCCAGCGTACTGTTACCTGCCGGCTAGTGGAACCACTGCTGGGCTAGAAAACGTATGTTGCCGTTTTTTAGTTTATTAGAGAGAGGGCAGAAAGCCTTGAGAAAATAATTTCACATTCTGTGTGTTAGAAACCTGATTCCACCCAAAAATTAATAACACGGTAATTGAAGCAAATTAAAAGAATAAATGAAAATATAAAATGATTTAATAGAGAACAAAAAGTAATTTAATAAAGCAAAGTGACTAATGAAAAAAGTACTTAAATCCTACAAAAAGCAGATGGATAGTCGGAATCCCTTGCACACATTTGATATTTTAATTATTCTTATTTTGTTGAATAACTCAATTCGAAGTTGAATTCCCAAAATTCCCACTTAAAAGGTATATAGTTAATTAAATCAACATTAAACCAAATTAATATAACCCTTTTGAAAATAAATAATTATCCCTATTAAGAAAATCCAATGACGACGATGTATTTAAGGAGCAATATTAAAGCAAAGAAATTAAATCAATACAGGTAAATAAATGATCCAAAGATTAATCCATTCAATAGAAAAGGCATGAACGAATCCATAAACTGCATAAATCCGGAGAAGAAAACTTCTCAACAACAAATTGAGAATGATAAAACAAAAGAGTTACAATAATTAGAAATCTTAACAATTTAGTTACCCATCACTGTGTTAGTCATTCCTTTCCTCATCTATGCTCTTTTTTTTATCCCCTCTCTCTAGTGCGATTCCCACACATCTTCTTTATGCCAAATAGCCCCCTTTACAGAGCAGGCAGCCCCCTTTTTCAAAAGCAGGCAGCCCTCCTTTTTCATCAGGGACTAACTTTGTAGCCCTTTACGAAACCTTTCCAACGCATCAAGAATCACAGCAATCCGAAATGTGAGTGGAAAGTTATGATTAAAATACTTTCAAGCATCTTGTGGCCCTCGTCAAATGCATCTTTCTTGCTCCTTAGTCCTTTAATTATTCCCTCATCTATCAAATTACCTATCAACCCCTCCCTTTCAATCATACAATCTTCAGGAAATAATGCAGTATAAGAGACAATGTTGTATTTACTAAAACACCTAATTGATCGTAACTAAACCTCAATAACTTGAATACTTTCCTAAATTTCAATTCTTTCAATTTCTTCAATGTATTTCTCCATTCATGTAGGCCATCCACTTCTCTCAAGGTTCCTGCCTTTTGCAATTCGTTCCACTTTTAATGAAAGTGTTATGTCATGTACAAGTTTTTCTATAAACAAAGTCCAAGCTTCTTTCCTAGAAAGTGGTTTTAATTTTGCGGTGGTAAAGCCATCTGATGATAAATTGTTTATGATTGAGTTGTCATAATTAATTTGTATTTTTTTAATGGGACTGAAATTCTCACTTTGTATAGCTCAAAATTGTTCAATAAATTATCTAAAATAAAATTTTATTTTTATTTTTTTATTAGTTTTTATAATAATTTAGCAGTTCTATTCAGATATCATCTTAACTTAAAAGAGATAGATAATAATATTTAGTAATAAGATTTTGCAATTGGAATCTTGAGACATAAACACACACCAAATAAGATTATAAATATCTGATCTTTGTAAAAGCTTATTATAAATATGCTATTCCTTTAGATATGTACTCAAATTGTTTTATATCACAACTAGGCTGACAGCAGAAGGCTTGTGGAACCACTGCTGGGCTAGGAAAAGTATGTTGTCGTTTTTCAGTTTATATGAGAGAGGGGCAGAAAGCCTTAATTAGAAAATAACTTCATATTCTGGGGGTAGAAACCCCACGAAAGCAATCAAGCATTAGCTTCAAATAATAAGAGGGATCTTTAGTGCAGTAGGAAACTTCAACATCTATTATAAAAGTTTTGTTTAGTATGTTGTGCAAATCATGGTTTTTTTTTTTAATTTTGAATTGTATTTTACTAAAAATTATTTTTTTTTATTTTTAAATTATTTTGATGTGATGGTATCAAAAATAATATTTTTAAAAATAAAAAAAATATTATTTTAATATATTTTTAAATAAAAAAGCAATTCAAACCGTAATGTTATTACAATTTCAAAAACACCCGTATAATTTGCTATACAACCCGCACACCAGTTTTCTATTAATACAGAGATTGTGCTTTTTTTGTCCGAAAATTATCAACCAATAACTTTCTATTTTTTTCCTGAGTTTTTCGCTGATTTTTTTATCTCATATTCATGAACTAAAAAGTAAATAAAATAAAAATTTTGGGTCAGAACTTAAAATCAAAATGCAAAATGCAAAAACTTTAGGGATCAAAATTTTAGAAAACACAGCAAAGCCACTTTCTGGTTCCAATATCGTATGTAACCTTCGAAGTTTCAATTATTTTTAATGAATTAAATTGAACAGAATTTTGCCAAATAAAAGGTAGCAGCGTGAAGCCTCGCCGAAAGCCCAAGATTAAAAGTAACCATGCTCCTAGCCGAAGCCCGCCAAGATCACCCCCAGCAGATTGGAAAAATACTCATAACCATCTCGTAAAAAACATACCTAGGTCACCATGGTATACTAGAAAGTGGAAACAAATCGTTAGCAGAAACCAAAAAAAAAAAAAATTGTTCACTACTTCATCGTATTGATGGGAATGACTTTTGACCAGCATACATATGTAATGACTCCTGCTAAAATTATCTGACAAATTATCAGGCTTATAGAAAAAACTTAATAAAATTAGAGAAAAAATCATGAAATGCTTCTTAAATTAAATAAAATGGAGAAGAACACTCAGGTAATAAATGTTCAACTCACTTTCCAGCCCACAACAAAGAATGAAAGCATTTTTATATTCTTGGCTCACAAATAAGCTGCCAACAATTATATGAGAATCAAATCTCTCCAATCACATGGTCGTATAAAATGCTCAGCACTCAGAAAGCAAATTTATAGAGTATATAATAAGTCTAGTAAACTTCTTGATTTGGAGCAACAAGATAATGTAAAAAAAATGTAAAAGTTGAACTCACTTTCTCTCGAAAAGGATCCAGATCCTCTATCACCATAACTCCCGGGTTCCTAGGTCAACTCTGTTCAGCTGTGCAGGTGAACAACATATTTACAATCCAAGAAAAAAAATTAGAAAGCATCCCTCAAACAGGTTGGAAAAGATGCCGGAGGTAAGAAGACTATAGGCCATAGTAGCAGAGAATACAAAGAGCATTATTGTAGCAGAAAAATGTGATAGAACGACAAGAAAAGCTCATACAAACTTCATCGGCTAGTGCTTATGATGGCAGTTTCAGGTTTAGAAACCAAAACTCATCCAACAAAAAATGAATGTTCAATTCATACTCTCTCAAAGGCATTTAATAGAGCATCTTAGCCTTCCTCATTTGATCTCCTTAGTGCATACACGTGTTACTACTACTTCATGAAATAAAAAAAATGAAAAATGTTATTTATGTAATTGTAAGCACACTATATAAAAAAGAAGTATTTCATATTAATAAACGCTCTATCTATGGATTCATGTTAGGCTTCGATTTTCTTTGAAATATGGAATTGGCAATACCATTTCAAACCGATCCAAATCCACCCATCGAGCATCTTTAATCCAAAAGCATCATGCAAATAATTTCAATATTAATTAATAAAAATATCCTTGTTTATTTAAAGGACTATTTTCATCATTCATATCGAAAATAATTTTGTTTTGCACATGATTTTTAACAAAAATGATTGAAAGAATGATAAATTATTGAATATGAGCAAATTTAAGGTTACAATCTATTAGTATTCTTACAACGAAAGGATGAGATGGCTTCTCAAACTAACCCAAACTTTACAAAGGGACGAAGGACATCCTTTGCGCTAGGATGCTCCCACTCCACTACTGTCTCCCACCATTCTTTTGGTTCTATATACATTATTCTTAGAGAAAGGGGAGGAGATGGCTGGCCATTTTCAAGCAACGGAAGACAAATTGGCATCCTCTTCAGCTTCTTAGAAAACGTTACAGTAATATCTTCAAGAGAATTGCAAATCAATTTTGCACTACAGATGCTTTTAAGTTCTGGTAAATATCTCAGTCTCAGAGTCCTTAACTTTGGGAGAATGAATCCCGTGATGGAATTGGAGGTGTTGCTTTCTTCATCTGTTGTTCCTATTATCTCCTCCATTTTCTTACAGAGCATCACTTCAATCCTTTCCAGGTTTACGAGGTTTGGCAGCAACACAAGTGGGAACAACTTCTTCATACTCTTGCATCCACTACAATAAAACTCTTTAAGACCAGAAAACATACCATTATATGATGGAAATGGTGGTGGAGCAGAGCAGAACCAAGAAGATGAAACCAAGCTCTCCATGCTATCGCAATCGTAAATTTGGATAACCACCAGTTCAGGTGCATTCTCTAATGACAGAACATCACATAAACTTCTTGCATCGATGCTTTCACAAACCAGTTCTTGAATGTCATTTAAGAACTTGACTTGAAAATCTCTATCTCTGCTGACACTCAAATTACCCAACCCAACTGTTTTACTCGGAAAATAATCACCGTATTGCCAAAAATCTTCATCCACCATTCCTACTAAAATTCTGTATGTGCTTAATGATTGGGTCTTATCCCGAGATCTGAGATACTCCACGAAGTCAGAAAAACCTTCCAAATGGCACTCCAAAGTTTCCAAATTTCTCAAGGATACTACTTCCTTTACTTTAACTGTTATCGGACGATAATATTCGTCTAGTACAAAGACTTGCAGGTGAGAGAGTTTTGGTAAGATCCCACTAGGAAACTCCTTTTCACCACATCCATTCATTCTAAGATACCCTAGGTTGGTTAGGCATTCCATTCCTTGCGGCATCTTTTCGAGCGTAGTATGAGAGAGATCCAACCTCTTCAGTGCCCTGAGCTTCTTTAATGATGGAACATGCCTTAAGTTCTCACAATAATTGAGCAATAATGCAGTGAGACTCACCAAATCAGAGACAGAGTCTGGCAAATTTTTAATACCTGTGCGAGACAGATCAAGGACCATGAGCCCATGCAATTGCTTGAAAAATGAATCCGCAACAAATCCCAACCCTTCATTATCACATAGAAATAGAGTGGACAGACTTGGACACATTGGTGAATGGCTGGAAGGAATTTCTTCGATCATGTTCAGCATTAGTGAGACTCTTGTGAGATTCTCTGTCCACTCCTCTGCATCTGGTATCTCTTTTAATTGCGCACCTGCTTTAACCATGACTTTAGAGTTTTCTATTTGGATGGCCATGTCCCTAATCAAGTCACGCATCTCGACACGTCTACTATCATCATAATCCATTTGAGCACTTTCCAATAGGCAGACATATTCAAGTCTATTAAGCATCGTGTGGCCCTCATCAAATGCATCTTCCCTTCTCCTCTTTCCTTTAATTATTCCCTCGTCGATCAAATAATCTATCAACTCCTCCCTTTCAATCATATAATCTTCGGGAAATAATGCACAGTACAAAAGACATTGTTGTAGTGCTATATCACCTAACCGATCATAACTAAATCTCAATAACCGGAATACTTCTTCTATCCCCAAATTCTGATTCTCTCAATTTCTTTAATGTATTCCTTCACTCATGTAGGTCATTCACTCCCCTCAAGCTTCTTGCCACTACAATAATTCCCATTGGTAAACCAGCACATTCCTTTGCAACAGCTTTCGCAATTCCTTCCACTTCTGGTAAAAGTGTTATGCCACGTCCAAGTTTCTCCATGAACAAAGTCTAAGCTTCTCCCTCAGAGAGTGGCTTCACCTTGATTTTGCAGTGGCAAGTCATCCGATGACAAACCATTTTTGATTGAGTTGTCATAAGCAGCTTGCATCCTTTCAACGAGACTGGAATTCCCACTTTGTCAAACTCAAATTGTTCCACAAATCATCTAAAATGAGAATCCATTTTTGTTTCTTCATTAATTCTTCTGATAATTTGACAGCTCTATACACATCATCAACTTCTCTTAAAAATTCTAGATCAAGACATTTAGCAATAAGATTCTGCAATGAACTAATGCTAATTCTAGATATGTTGTAGTATTGTTGTTTTACCAACTCTCCCCATCCCGTGAATGCCAATAATTGAGACTTCATCATCCATTAACAAAGACCATATCACCTTTATGTTCTCTTCAAATGCTCGACCCACTAGCTTTTTAGAGCTAGTAGGTAATGGAACTCCTCTAGTCTCACTTGTGTTGTATTTAAGACATCTAGAAGATCTAGCTCCTGCGCCATGCTGTACTAATCTTCCACTATTCTCCACACCCTCCTCCTCTACTGGTTCTGTCCTCGCTCTAACCATGTTCTGCACATCATACATAATGACATCTTTGCTTAGTGAAGGTGCACAGAGTTGACGATAATATCTTCCATGGTCAAGACACAATGGATCTGATGGTTGGGATGAATCTCCTCGAGGCTTATCAGCTTGATTAATTGATGGCCTCTCACAAGAGATACCTCTCTCCAGATGCTGCATTTGTTCTGTTCTCGGTATAGTTTCAAATCCATCATGCAGACGCTCCACATCCTCCTCTTCCAGCATTAAATAGGTAGAGATTGCATTCAGCTTCTGCTCCTTTGAAAGGGCAGAGTGTATCTGAACCCATGTACCATCAGCAAATTAATCCACTAAATCTGTTACTGGTGTTGCTTCTCCTCTATTCTCATGAGCATCAACTCTGAGTCTCCAAGGAGAGACACTTCTGTCAACATGCTGAAAAGATCCTTCACCACTGTATTCCATGCCATTTGCCGCTTCTAAACGCGAATGAATTCTCTCAGGCCCAACACCTTGTGCCAAATTACCAAGTACTGCATTGTCTTGTTCTTGTAGACAGGTGGAAATGGTATAATCATTACCATTGCTTGAACTTGCTATGCTTTTATGTCTTTTGTTGCCAACATGCATCGCTAGAAAGGCTGCTTCTTGAACTTCTTTAGGCACCTGACCACAAATGCCAAACCATGCCCTCTCTCTCCTGATAAATGTCATTTGATCCTCGAAATGGAAGTGCCATTGGCAAATAAATGCCCGCAAAACTTACACTTCATGCTTCCATCATTCATATCTTCAACTTCCTTCCAAAACGGATCATCTGATCATACACTTGGTTGTATCCCATTTACGGTTGTATCCCATTTACTGTAAGTGTAAGGGTGATGTCATTAGAATTTTTCAAAAATTTAAAAATTATGTTGAATGCTTTTTCAAGGAAAAAATTCGTACAGTCCAATCTGATTGGGGTGGTGAATACCGTCCCTTTCACACACTACTTCAATCTCTTGGTATTCTCCCATCATGTCTCTTGCCCACACACACATCAACAAAATGACAAAATTGAACGCAAACATCGACACATTATCGAAACTGGCCTAGCTTTACTTTATCATGCCAAAGTTCCTCTCTAATTTTGGGAAGATGCATTCTCTACGATATGCTATCTTATTAATCGCTTGCCCACTCCTGTGCTCCAAAATAATTCACCTTTTCACACTCTCTTCCATCGTGAACCTGATTACTCTTTTTTACGCACTTCTGGTTGTGCATGTTGGCCAAACTTATGTCTTTACAATAAAAATAAACTCCAACCACGGTCTCTACTGTGTCTTTTTTTAGGGTATAGTCCCCTTCATAAAGGATACAAATGCCTTCACTTACCATCAAATAGAGTTTATATTTCCCGGGATGTAGTATTTAATGAAAACTCTTTTCCATGCACGTCTACTTCTCCTCTATCCTCCTTGTCTCCTAACATATTTGTGCAGGTCTTCAACAATCCAAGTCCATTACTCATTTCTCATGACTATCAGCCCATAACAGCATCTCCTTTGGACACTCCATCATCAATAGAAAATCTCATCCAACGGACTCTTAACACAACATCATCACCCAATCCCTTATTATCTATTTCAGATTCCTTAAACCCTCCTCCCCCACCTGATCCATCTTATCCAACTATCCCAGACACCAGCTCACAAACACCCCTCCCCTCATCAACTCACCCCATGACCACACGTGCAAAGAACCTTATCATCAAACCCAAAATTCATATAGATGACACTATTTGTTATCCCTTACCCCGAGCCCTTCTCACTGAATCTACTCAACCAGCCATGGAACCCACTTGTTACTCCACTACCATGCAAAACCCGTGTTGGAGAATAGCAATGAATACTGAGTTTGATGCATTACTGCAAAATCAAACGTGGACTCGAGTCCCCCCTTCAGAAGCATCAAATGTCATTGGATGTAAATGGGTGTTCCGGTTAAAACGAAAGGCAAATGGCTCCATTGATCGCTATAAAGCACAACTTGTAGCAAAAGGTTTTCACCAACAACTTGAACTAGACTATGGTGAAACTTACAGTCCTATGATAAAACCAACCACGGTATGTCTGGTTCTCTCTCTTGCTCTTTGTAGTGGCTGGCCTATATATCAGATTGACATACAAAATGCATTCCTACATGGAACGTTAACTGAGGTTGTCTATATGACACAACCGCCTGGCTTTATTCATCCCTAACACCAATCTCATGTTTGCAAGCTGCACAAAGCCTTATATGGCTTAAAACAAGCCCCACAGGCTTGGTTTTCACGGTTAAGCTCCAAGTTAATTCAACTTGGTTTCATCAGCTCACGGTCAGACACTTCCTTGTTCATTTCTCGCTCCACTGATTATCTCATGTTGGTATTAATTTACGTAGATGACATCATTATCACATACTCCAATCATGCTGCTATTCAATCACTGCTCCGAGAGTTACACATTGACTTTGCAGTCAAAGACTTGGGGACACTGAACTATTTCCTTGGTATTCAAGTTATGCCATGCAACCAGGGAATCATACTATCACAGCAGCGATATATCATGGATATTCTCAAATGAACAAAAATGGCGGATGCAAAGCCGATCAGCTCTCCAATGGCTTCCTCTACTCATCTTTCTAGTTTTGAAGGTGATCTTCTCTTGGATCTGACTCTGTACAGAAGTGCTATTGGCGCTCTTCAATATGTTTGCATCACACGCCCAGATATTTCCTTTTGTGTAAATAAACTATCACAGTTTATGCACAAACCAACCGACCTTCATTGGCAGTCTGTCAAACGTCTACTTCGATATCTTAAGCAAACCATCCAACATGGACTTCACCTTTATGCTTCCACATCCACTAATCTCTAGGTATTCTTTGACGCCGATTGGGCAGGAAATCGCGATGATCGACGATCCACTGGGGGTTATTGCATCTTTCTTGGTAAGAACTTAATATCATGGAGCTGTCGCAAACAGCAAACAGTTGCCCGATCAAGCACTGAAGCTGAATACAAATCACTAGCAAATACTGCTGCAGAATTGTCTTGGCTCATGTCATTATGTTCTGAAATTGGCATTCGTTTGTCTCAACCTCCAGTCTTATGGTGTGACAACATTGGCGCCACCTATCTATTTGTAAATCCAGTATTTCATGCAAGAACGAAACATGTGGAAATTGACTTCCACTTTGTATGTGACATGGTAGCCAAGAAACTTCTCTCCATCAAGTTCATCTCCAGCAAAGATCAACTCGCCGACATCTTCACCAAGCCACTTTCTTCCTCACGATTTGGTGTTCTGCGTTCCAAGCTCAACGTTCTTCCCATACCGTTATGCTTGAAGGGGCGTATTAGAGACCTAGTCAAACCCACTAATAATACAGTTAAACTCAGCTCATCCACTATTGCAGAAGAAGATAAGGATCAGGCTAAGATCATTTCAAGTATATCTCAACCTTCATAGTTATCTCTTACCTGTTTGTATATAATTATCTCCTACTATAAATAGAAGAACAAAACTTGTGTAATTTAACAGTTGCAAACAAAGTATAAATTTTACAGCTTTCAATACTTCCAATAAACCAACAATCAATTTTGAAACATCAGTTAATCAATCACCGATTATACACTTAGACATACACACATGGTTATCAAACGTCCATGGAGAAGCACACTACAGTACTTGTATATTTTTAGCAGGAATCGTATTTAAAATGGGAGCATATGGATTAGTTCAAATAAATATGAAATTATTATCCCACGCCCATTCTATATTTTCTTCATGGTTGATAATAGTAGGAGCAATACAAATAATCCTTGCAGTTTCAACATTTTGTGACCAATTTTTTTTTAAAAAAGAATAGTTTTGTTTTTTTATATCTCATATGGGTTTTACAATTATTAGAATTTGCTAATTCAACAACGCCATTTTACTAATAATATCTCATAGATTTATTGGCGCTACACTTTTTTTCTTTTCAGAAACAAGTTATGATGAAATACATCTTGTTTATCTTGATGAAATGGGTGGAATGGCTACCCCAATGCTAAAAATATTCATAATGATCAGTAACTTATCATTAGCTTTTCTTGCATTACTGGGCATGAGTAGTTTTTTGCGAAATTGATAGTATTTTTGGAATAATTACCACAAAAAAAATATTTTTTTAATGCCAAACATACTAATTACTTTTGTAACAATATTAACTCCATTGAAATAAAACCACAACTACCTTGAATATCTAGACAAGTTTTTTCTAATAAGAATTCTAGTAGAAAGTCTTGAATATGTACAAAAAAATTGCTAATGAGAATTATAGTATTCTAGATGATAATACCTATTTGTAAAGTCCATACATATTCTCTATCTCAAATTAATTATGACATGGTAACATCATGATTGATGAATTTTTGAGTCGAGTTGTATTTGCTGTGTGTTTTTCCTACTAGTTAAGGTTTTTGTTACGATGATGTTATTAACATCAAAAGGAATTTTGACTATATATCCACGAATGATACAAAAATCTATCCTTTTTTGGTAAAATGAATTCCTTAACCTAGTCGAAGAACTGTGGCAAAAACAGTTGAAGGATTCCAACCTCACACATGAATGAGGAGAGGCTAGTGATGTTGGATCATGTTCCATAACTTTAATCGTGTCGGAATTGGAATTAAAGTTAGCTAGCTAACCTCTGTGGCCCTCGAATGCTGAAAGTTAATTTCTGCTTCCATTTTCCAAAGGGGAAAGGGTGCAGCAAGCGACCACAAACCAGCCAGATGTATAAAACAAAACAACTGAACCCTTCTATATAAAACTATGCACAACATAATCTGCTTGACATGCACTGGAATGAAACCTAGAACCAACTGAAAAATGATCTATTATATAATTTTACATGGCATACATTTTAAAGCTCCGAACATCAATTATTTTCCTCTCTTTCATATATCTCGGAATCGGAATTTTCTTTTAAAATCCAACATCATGAGCTAATTGTTTTTTTCCGTTCCAATACTTCGGTTGTTTTAAATTCAGCCCTTTCTGAATTAAATTGAGTATCAATTTAAGTAAGATTGTTAATCGAGTATAAAATCAAAAGATAATGAAAAAAAACAGAGAGAATGGATGGTGAAAAAAGTTAACTTTGGTCCATCTATTTTCTTGATTATGCATTTAAGAGAGAGAAGGGTTCACTAGATTCCATTTTAGCCACGTAAAAGATTGAACTTGGTATCAATAAAATTTGTTTAATGAGAGAAGCTTAATAGTGGTTGTCAATAAATTTAATTTCTTTTCACAAAAAGAGGTCCACCCTTACATATTTTAGAAAAATAAAGAGGCCCAGGTGCACGAGCCTGGGATGAGCGGCTCACATGTTTGGGCTTGGTTTTTTAATGGCTCATTCTCGTTAGGCTTCTTGGGAGTTAAGTTTAGAGAATGATTTGAATAGTTGCTACTCGTATTTATACTTTTAGGGTTATGTACAATACTAGAGTGGAGTATACCACACATGATAATTATTCCTATATAAGGTATTTACACATATAAGGAGTCTATTCTAATCTTTTTCTATAATACACACTATCAAGCTAAAGATGGAGATTCCACCCGAAACTTGGATCGAAAAAGAGCAAACGAGACTGGGGAAAGCAGCTTGGTAAGGACATCAACTAGTTGGTCCTTTGAAGAGATAAAGCGTACTTGAACTTCTTGCTTAGCAACATGATCACAAACAAAGTGATAGTCAACTTCAACATGTTTTGCGAGCATGAAAAACTAGATTGAGTGATAGGAAGGTGGCCCCTAAATTATCACACCACAATGTAGTCATAAATGACGATGGAAAATGAAGTTCTGATAATAAAAAGCGAATCCATAAGATTTCAACAGTACCATTAGCTAAGGCCTTGTATTCTGCCTCTATAAAAGACCGAGCTACAGTGCGTTGCTTCCCTGATTTCCATGAAATAAGAGTAGCTCCAAGATATACAAGATAACCACCTGTTGATTTTCGATCATCAATATTGTTAGCCCAATCAGCATAAGTGAAACCATGAAGAGACAATAAGGAATCCCGAGTAATGTATAGACCATAAGAAGCTATATCCTGAAGGTAACATAGAACGCGTTTAACGACCGACCAATGATCCTTAGTAGGAGCATGCATAAACTGACATATCTTGTTGACTACATAATAAATATCAAGTCTGGTAAAAGTAAGATACTGGAGAGCCCCAACAATCTGTCTATATCATGTTGGATCAAAGTAAGGAGTACCAGATGCGATGCTCAATTTTAAGGAGGTAGATAGAGGGGTAGCAACCGGTTTATAAGAAGTCATAGTTGTTCGTTGGATAATATCAAGAGTATACTTATGTTGGCTGAGTAACAAACCCATAAAAAGTGGATTTAACTTCAATGCCCAATAAGAAATGAATAGAGCCTAAATCTCGAAGCTTAAACTCTGAACTCAGTAAAATAATTAAGCGTTGAAGCAAAGTCGGGTTACTCCCAGTCAACAAAATATTATCAACATATACAGTAAATAAAATATAGCACTACTGAAGGAGAGAATAAAGAGAGAAGTATCAACCTTCAATGCCTAAAAACCAATGGAGATCAGAAACTCACTTAACCGGTTGTACCATGCCTGAGACGCTTATTTCAAACCATACAAAGATTTATTTAGATGACACACATGCGATGGGAATGTAGGATCAACAAAATCAGGTGATTGTGCCATGTACACCTTCTCCTGAAGAATATCATTCAAAAAGGTATTATGGATATCCAACTGATGAATCTGCTAACTATAGGCAGCAACGATAATAAGGACTAGTATAATCGTTGTTGGTTTAATTACCGGACTAAATGTTTCCAAGTAATCAACCCTCTCTTACTAAGTGAAACCTCGTGTGACCAGTCGTGCTTTATATCTATCCACACAACCATCGACGTGCCTCTTAATTTTATATACCCACCGACTGCCAACCACATTCATAGATGGAGCAAAAGGAACTAATGACCAAGTGTCATTACTGTGAAGGGTCTGAAGTTCTTCTTGCATGGCTTTATGCTAAATCAAGTATTGGTCAGCAGCCTTAAATGAAACTGGTTCCTGCTGAGGCAACGATGTAGACCGGGAGGCAGATGAGACACTCAAGTTGGCATTTTTTGATGAACGTGGGCGAAACACCATGGAGTGAGTGCGTGCAACCTGAGGTTGAGTGGAAGACACCCTGTTTTAGCCTTGTTGAAGAGAGAAATGAGACAAATCAACGCATAAATCAAGTCCAGGGGGGAAATAGGGGAGGAACCTAGTGTTGAAGGGCGCAATAGAGGACTAGACTGAACAGGGGAAGCAAATCGAAAGGGAGAGCCAGCAAGGGAAGGAACAGGGGAGTTGGGCAAAGCAGATATCATAGGAGACACATATATTGCACGCAAAGTAGGGGACCCAATAAAGGAGAGTGCCACATCAGGAGAGACTGGGGCCATAGGAGATACATGTGAGAGTGACAAGTCGGGACCTGTACCTGTAGAATGAATATGACAGTGATATGCAGGCAAAAATAAGGAAGCGGGAAAGGTTGATGTAGGTGCAGGGGGCTTTGCTGGAGCACTGGATTTTACTGAATATGGTGCAAAGAAAGATGTGAAGGACTGGAAAGTGACAGCAGGGGGTTGTAGAGGTGAGGCGATACTCTGTTCAGACTTGTCAAAGGGAAATACAATTTCATGAAACTGAACATGACGAGCATTATAAAGACGATTTGATGACAAATCAAGACATTGATAACCTAAATGAGAGTTCTATAGAAAAACATAAGGAGAAGAACGAAAATCTAATTTATAAGCATTGTATGGACGAAGTAGCGGAAAATAAAAACACCTGAAAATACAAAGAAATTCATAGTCAGGAATCGATTTCAAAAGACATTCAAAAGGTGTTTTATGATTAAGAACCAGAGTTGGCATGCGATTAATTAAATAAACAGAACTTTCAAAAGTAGAACTATAGTATTTTAAAAGAGCTTTACATTAACCTAGAAGAGTAAGTCCAGTTTTAATAATATGTCTATGACAATGTTCGACTATGCCATTTTGTTCATGAGTACAGAGATAGATCACACGATGATGAATACCAATTGTTTTAAAATGGGTATTGAGTTTTTGATATTCATCGCTCCAATCTGTTTGAACGGATTTAATTTTTTTAAAAAAATTGATGTTTAACTTGTGCTTGAAATTGATGAAAGACAATAAACACATAAGATTTGGCAGCCAAGGGGTAAAACCAAATGAACCATGTATGGGCATCCAAAAAAATAACAAAATACCAAAATCCATCATATGATAACATAGAAAAAGATCCCTAAACATCACTAAAAATCAAGTCAAGAGGAGCTTGAGTTTGATGACCTGTAGTTTTTAAAGACAAATGAGATGACTTACAAGAGGACATGCTGAACAATTAAAATCAAAATATTTTGACATACAGGACACATTTTTATTTGACACTAAAAAATGCAAAATACGTGGACTAGGATGCTCAAAATGACGATACCAAACATCAACTAAAGTAGAGATTCGGGTGGATAGAAAGGCTTGAGATAATGATGTTTTAGAGGACTCAGGCAAAATATATAGACCATCTCTACTCCGACCAGAAAGAAGCACTGCGTTTATCATGAGATCCTTAATATAAAATACAAATGGATAAAATTCAAAAAACACGTTATTCTCATGACAAAACTTCTGAACAGATAGTAAAGGTTTTTTTTATGGTAGGAACATGTAAGATGTTGGATAACATAAATGTGTGTTTGGGTGAATGAATGTGAGAATGAGCAATATTAGAGATAACAAGACCTTATCATTATCAATATGCAAGTGATCATTTCCAAGGTAAGGTTCTGAACTTGTCATATTCACAAGATCCAACGTCACTTGATGATTTGCATCTCTATCAAGAAACCAAGTAACAGGAGAAGTTGTAGGGGCAGTATTAAATGCTAAATTGGCATTAGCTTGTACATGATGAGTAGATAATTGAAAACACTGCTGGGCAGTATGCCCATAATCATAGCATAGTTGACATTTGATGGTGCGGTGAGAACCTCCAAACCGGGTGCTTTGCTGCCCAAAGTGCTGACTTGAGCCATAGGAGACCCGATTTCCCTGTTATCCAAATTGTAAACCTGAAGCAGAATTTGCAGGACTAAAATTCTGGGCTGAACTATAACCATAACCGTGATTTCCACGATAACTACTACGGTGATTTGGTCGCCAGCCCCAGCGAAAACGACCTCTTTTGCCAGCATTGGAACCTAACTGCCGCTGCCCAAAAAACACAGATGGCTGCTGGGATGGAGTGGGTAACAGAGGATCTGTTACAGCAGGATGGATACTAGCTTTGTTGATAAATTCATGTGTGAGGAGGTGGCTGTGGAGGTCAGTGTACGAGATAGGATCAGCTTTAGTAGATAAATTGGTTACCAGGTCCTTAAACTTGCTACGTAATCCCCGAAACACATACAGATTAAATTCTTCCATAAAAATCGGTCTACCGACTGCAGCAAGTTCATCAAACAAGGACTTAGCCTTCTGCAGATATGTGCTAATAGACTCATCATTCTGTCCTGGCTCTTGGAAGGAACAGTGGAGTTGCATAATTCGTGAGTTAGAAGGAGAAGCAAGAGATGTTTCCAGCGTTGTCCAGATGGCATGGGAGGTGTTACAATCAACCACTAGGTGCAGAACTTCTATAGAGAGGGAGGATAAAAGAGCACTCATGATTAGGTGGTCTTGTAGCTTCCATGACAGATAAGAAGCATTAACAGCAGGTAAGGAGGTGTCAACAAAAATCAAATGAGAGGGAGGGCATGGTAATGAGCCATCCATAAAGGGAAAAACGCCTTGGCCTAAGAGAAAAGGTTTCATCTGCATCCTTCAATACAAGAAATTGGTGTTGGAGAGCTTTAAAGATATTACCTGCTGAGTGTTGGGGACAGGGATGATAGCAGGGACTTTTATCATAGCAGTCATGACATCTAAAGAGGAAGTCTGAGGCAGTTCGATTTCAGCAGCAGCAAGGGAAGCACCAGATGTAGCAGCTGACATTGATGGTGGCACAAGAGAGGAAGAAGAGTGAGTGAGGGGTCCAGCAGCAACAAAGTTATTCGTCATTGACAGAGAAGATAACTGAACCAGATGAATGTAGATGGTTTGCAGACAAATAAAGATGTGATTTTATTTTCTTTGCTTGCTCTGATACTAAGTTAAGTTTAGAGAATGATTTGAATAGTTGATAATAGCTGCAACCATCCTTTGTATCTATGCCTTTAGGATTGTATACAATATAGAGTGGAGTATACTACACATGATAATTATTGTTCTATAAGATATTTACATATATAAGAGTCTATTCTAATCTCTTTCCATAATATTGGGCTAGGTCTGCCAAACTAGGCTTGGTTTTTCTATAAAAAATTTTCACTTAATTTTTTTTTTTCAAAGTTTTTATTATATGTTTAAAGAAAAAAAATTAAAATAACATTTTTATTAAACCCAATAAAATTTATGATTCAAGTTACAAGTTTGGTGAGTTTAGACACAAAGCTCATGTCGATCTATTATGTTATCATTTATATATTTTAAAAAAAAAATTGTTTTTAATATTTTTTAAAGCATTTGGTTTATTTTAAATTGATCTCCATGATATGTTTCGTGTTTATTTTGTATGATTAATTTGTTTTGATTTGCTTTTTATAAAGTCACGGGTTTGACGAGTTTAGCCCCAAAACTCATGTCGATCTATTATGTTGTCGTTTACATAAAAAAAATTTTAATTGTTTTTAATGTCTTTTAAAGCATTTGGTTTATTTTAGATTGATCTTTATCATATATTTGGTATTTGTTTTGTATGATTTATTTATTTATTACAAAATTATTATGATCTCATGACTTATATTGTAGTGGATGATGACAAACAATAACCCTCGTTATATTTTAATATATGCAAATATTGATTTTTTTTATTTATAGTTATATTTTTTCTTAATATTAAAAAATATTTAACAACACCTACATGTTCATTCTTTAGTGTTAAAAAAATTGAATGTATGCAAAATGTGGTTCAAATAAATTTTTTTTATTAAATAGACTTATTAATTTTGTTATATATTTATTGGCATAAATAATTCTAAATTTATATAATTAAATATATACATAACGTGGTTAAAATAACTAAACACACTGACTTTTTGCTACCAAACTAGCTTTTGGCAATTAGTGGCTTGACCCCGAAGGTCACGAACCTGGTCCCAAATGCCAACAACCGAGCATAAAAAGGTTTCAACCCCCATGGTGCCTTTTCCTTGTTATAAATATAAAATAAAATTTAAGTCAAGGAGGTCCAGTCTTAAATTCTCCAAACATTATCCATGTCTCAAGCTTATGGGATCCAAGATTTCATATTTATTATAAAATTATAATTTTATATGAGTTTTTTATCTTATGATTCAAGAAGTTTATATTGTAAATTCAAGAATTTTAAGTTTATAGTCAATTTTATAATTCATAAGAATATTTGATCCCTGAATTAGTTTTCTAATTGTTTTGCATAAATTCTTAAGAATAAAAATATTCTAACAATGGTTTTTGTGCTAAAAATGCTACTCTATTTGACTTTTAATTCAAATTGTATTTATATAGTTAAATATTTTTCTCTTTAATAAACCTATTATTGGATTTGAAATTTATAACTTATTTTATAATTCAAAATGGAGATTTGGTTTATTTTTTAAGTTTTTTATTTTTTTAAAATTAATTGAAATAAAAATAAATCAAATAATTTCAGCAAATTGATAAAATCAAAAATACAAGTAAATAATAAATTTCAATATTCAAAGTAGAAAATCATAGGAGTAAAATCTAACTCTGACTATAAATATCTTTGGAAACATATTGCAAATCGTATTTTTTTAAAATCTGATTTTTTTATTTAAAATTAATTTTTTATGTTTTTTAAATTATTTTAATATGTTAATATTAAAAATAATTTTTTTAAATAAAAAAGTATTATTTTAATATATTTTTAAATAAAAACACTTTAAACCTAACCACTACTACAACCATCCTAATCTCGTTACTTTTAATTATATACCTCTAAATTTTCAAGAGAGCCTTAACCATTCCTTTATGCAAGTGCACGCTTTGCCAAACAATCCTTTAGGAAAATGAGCTGCCCTCCGACGACTTTCCATAACAGGCCAGGATTAATTTCGACCCTTCGTTGGCGATAACAGCGATGGGAAAGATGACACTTCTCTACATCCATGCCCATTTCAATTCCGAGAAACCCCCCCACCATTCCATAAGAAAGTAGTCCTCTTTCTTTGAAGAATTTTCCCAATTAGTCCTTATATTTTAGATACTCTTAACTTGCCCTTAAGACATTTTCTAATCTATCCTTTCAATAAGTATCTTTGTTTAAGCTAACAAAGATATAATTACTTGGAACAACCTCAATCCTGCCTAGTTTATTAAAAAAAAATGAAAATTAAGATTTTTTTTTCATGTTAATTTTTTTCTCATGGTTACTTGTAAAGAACAAATTATAATCTAACCATTAACATGTTATTTAATAATTAATTAAATTCTAAATATTTTGTTTTATTAATTTTGACTTAAAAAATAAAATCAACCAATTACCCTATCAATTTTATTATTTTATTATTAATTAATTTTTCCCAAACATTTCAATTTAAAAAAAAATTCAAAATTCTTAAAACAAAACTATATATAT
>NW_011500112.1:147696-179040 GCF_000495115.2 Populus euphratica
ATATTACATTAATATGGATGTTCAAGCTAACTTACGTGTATCTCGACTAATTTAACTAATTTAAAATTCTACATGGCTAAAAATTAATAATTATATAAATTTTTAATAATTTTAAATTTTATAAAACTCAAATTAATAATTTTTAAATAACAAATTTAAAATTTAAAAATCAAAACTATATTAAATTGATCTATATCAGCTTGAGTTGTTATGCTCGATTCTAAAAGTAGAACTTTACAAACAGTCATATAACAAACTGTTTTTATAAATTCATCATATGTAAATAAAGTATAATTAGTCTAGACACATTGAGTAATTTGGGACCAAAGTTTAGGACTTCGATAATTCTTAAATAATAATAATGTTCCTACAATAACAATGACGTTATATAACTCAAAGATATATATATATATATATATATATATATATTGGGATGTACAAAGCACAAATAATAATAATAATTTTGGATGCAAAACATAGGCTGCAACGCAGATGGAGCAAGAAATTCCACCCCAAGAAAAATCCAAATCAATGAGAGGCGAAGACTTCTTGGTGTTTCTGCCATTATCATTTTATTTTATTTTTACTCTCTTCATGTGAGTATATAAACAATCTTAACATTTACAATTCAACCCAAAATTGATAATGGCAGAAACACCAAGAACTCTTCGCCTCTCATTGAAGACCAGGCTCCTCCTCGCCGCCCACTCCTTTGGGATTCGCGCCGCCAGCCGTTCCGACCACACCGTAAACCGCAGCGTACTGAACATCTTCGACCCCAAGGCCGCTGCTTCCTCCAGACCAGTCAATGGGGTCTCCTCTTTCGACAACACTATTGACCCTACCCGCAACCTGTGGTTCCGCCTCTACGCCCCCACATCCACCGCCACTACGGATGCTCTGCCTGTGATCATATTCTTTCATGGTGGGGGCTTCGCATTCATGGCGGCTAACTCAAAATCTTTTGACGTCCTCTGCCGGCGACTTGCACGTGAAATTAATGCAGTTGTTATCTCTGTTAACTATCGGCTTGCTCCTGAGTACAAGTACCCATGCCAGTACGAAGATGGCTTTGATGCATTGATATACATCGATGGCATGACCTTTGAGAATCTCCCAGCAAATTTGGATCTTGGAAGGTGTTTTATAGCAGGTGATAGTGCAGGGGGTAACTTGGCTCATCATGTCGTGCTCAAAGCTTGTGAACACACATTTTCTAACATAAAGATCAATGGACTTATAGCAATGCAGCCATTTTTTGGAGGGGAAGAAAGGACAGAATCAGAAATCAAGCTTGTTGGGGTTCCTTTAATATCAGTGGAACGTACAGACTGGATGTGGAAGGCGTTTCTGCCTGAGGGATCGGACCGAAACCACTCTGTAGTTAATGTCTTCGGACCAAATGCGGTGGATATTAAAGGCGTGAAGTTCCCTGCGACGTTACTCTTTGTCGGAGGGTTCGATCCCTTGCAAGATTGGCAGAAGAGGTACCATGAGGGGCTGAAGAAATCTGGGAAAGAAGTGCATTTGGTAGAGTATCCAAATGTTTTTCATGGGTTTTATTGCCTGCCTGAATCGCCTGAATTTTCATTGTTGATCGGTGAGGTGAAGAGTTTCGTGCAAAAGCAGTCATCTGCTACATAGGTGGAGGAGACGAAGATATCTATTTTATTATTATATCTTATTTTATTCACATTCAATAATTAAATCGTATTTAAATTGTAATGATTTTATTTACTATTGAAGATAGATTATATGATTTGAGTATTGTTATCTGTCCACAATAAATTACATAGTTGGTTTTATCGACAAGAACAAATTTCCTTGAGCAAGAAACGCTAATTTGTTTTCAATGCTGGAAGTACAAGTGGCTGAAAAAAATATCAAATTAATATTTTTTTAGATATTTTTTAATGATTTTAATATTATAATATAAAAATATAAAAAAATAATTTTAATATATTTTTAATTAAAAAATAATATTACAAAAAAATCTTTCATTTCACTACCGGTCACACTTAAATAATATTTTACGAGTGTTTATAAAGTTATGATTATTTTTTAAAGTATTTTTTATTTTAAAATATATTAAAATAATATATTTTTATTTTTTTAAAATTATTTTCGATTTCAACATATCAAAATAATTTAAAATACTAAAAAAAATATTAATTTAAAAACAAGAAAAAAAATAAAAAAATTTCTACTTTTTTTAAAAATTTTATTAAAACATAAAAACAAACTGAAATAAGTTTTTTTTTTTTTTTATAATTATCGGTCTATAAGTGATATAAGTGAAGTTGTAGGTTTGCCATGTTAAATTCCCTATCTATAATCAACCTTGATTTATTATTAAATAATGCCATTTTGGGTTTTATTTTTAACTAAATGATGTTTGAGAAAAAATAAATTAAATAACATTGTTTTAGACAAAAATTTAAAAATAAATCCTTAGAGTTGACATTATCAGATTTTACAGTGATTTATTCAGGTCAACCAAATCATTAATTAATCTGTCAAGTACTAATTAATCAGTTAAGTCACTCAAAATTTGATCGGATTAATTTTTTACTTGATAGAAAGTAAACTTGATCTAAATCAGATTTTAATCAGCAATTGACCCAGCTAGCTGGTTTTTGCAGACTGTTTTTGTACATGTCGAGGGGAACTGGGAAGGGAAATGTTCAATGAAATGTGCATGACAACTGGGTTGATAATTGATAGTTTGACACAGTACAGTTTTCATTGTATCTGGGAGAGAAGCCATGAAGAAGAGGACAGCATAAAATGCCAAGAAATACATAAAACGATTATTGTGTGTTTGGTCTTATTAGATTACCCGATGCACCTGCCCCCCAACGCAGCATAGCCAGTCGGAAGTGTACTGTTTCATGCGGGGGTTCTTGCAGGGCAGAGAAACGACCCAATCCTTTGGGTCCCAAGCTCGAAGCCAACCCTAGCATGGAATGGATACAGAGAGTTTGAAAAGTGTCATTTTCGAGGTCAGACCCCGGGCCAGGTCTGACTACTATAATCTCAAGTGACTGACCCAATTCAAAATCAATGTTTTTGACGTTTCACGTTGGATCAAAGTGGGCTACCCTTTGTTCCTGAATGCTGGAAGTTACTATTTTTCCACAGAGATGAAAGGTGTAGCAGACAGCAATCACAGACCATGCTAATCTTGTATAAAGTAACAATTAGTAAAAGCATCCGGGCCAAGAAATATCCAACTAGATTGAGCACATCTGGAAGATTTAGTCTCTGTATTATTTCACTTCTCTGAATAATTTTCAGGTTCCTTTTGCTTCTATATAAAAATTGCTGTTTCTCATGAGTCATTATCCATTCTATGAAATTCTAGCGTTAGAGAGGTAAAAGTTTACACTTTGTATACCATGAAGTATAACGCTAGAAGTTAAACATCTCCATGCTGGATTTGTTTGATTTAAGAGCAGTGATGGCCCTTGAAAGATTGCTCTATAAAAGAATGACCGGTCATCTTTACGACTTATTTTCACAATCCTTCACCGGCCCGCTGAAGAACTCTTTGAAGCTCATCCGCCATCCCTTGTAAGAGAACAGGTTTTCGGATCATTCCATTCATTCCCATCTGCAGGCATCTCTCCCAAACATTATCCTCAGCACTGGAAGTCACAGCTATAATCAATGGCCAACTACGACTTCGGATCTTCCGGATTCGGGTTGCCACTTCAAACCCATCCATTTCTGGCATTTGAATATCTAAAACAACTAGTCTGAAAGAAGTTTCAGCAGAGCTAAGAGCACTAAGGCATTCAAACCCGGATGAAACAGCAGTCACTTCACAACCTAACTTCTCAAGCAACTTCTTGGTAACGGTTCTGTTTAAAGCATCATCATCAGCAAGTATAACTCGAAGGCCTCTGAACTGAGGAATGGAACTTGGTTGTTCTGAGGAAAGTCCCGAGGCAAATGTGGCTCTTCCATAAGATGGTCGGATTTGAAACCGAAGAACCAGAGTCATGCTTTGTGCAAAACCCAGAGGGTTCAAAGATATCCAGATATTCCCTTGCATCATCTGCATATACACTTCTTAATATTGTTTCATATAGTATATAGTTCATGCATCTTAAATCTGCTACAGGAAGATAAATTGGAAAAAGAAAACAAAGCTCTTTATTTAGTATGCTTTCATAAAAGCCACAGCACAAACAAAGCATGGTATGGCACCAAATCATTTATAATAAAATAAAAAGCTTTTGAGTCCTATATGGAGGTGACACCAACTGAAAAACAAATGAGATATGGATGAAGAGTCCATTTGGTATGACTAACAGAGAACCATTTTAGACTTCGAGTCATGATTCTAAAGTTAATTGTCATGAATGACTTCTGACAAAAATAATTTAAGATGGACATATCTTTGGAAGGCATTGGCTGAGAACAATTTCTTTCAAGAACAGAGATGGTACAAGTTAGAATCAATAGGTTACAAGTTAGAAATTTCAACTTTTAACTTGATTGTAGAAATAAGTTTTTGATTCAAGAAAGTTATTTCAAACCGAACATATGGTTTTTCTTTGAGTAAAAAAAGAAAACTTGAATAATTTGCAAAAGTCATGCCAAACGAGATCTAAGTTGGGCAATATTTAGTGAGGTTATTTGGAAGCGAAAGTGAGTTATAATTTCCAGAAATGGAACTAGCTAAGAGAGATTGCCCATAGAACAAGGTCATATTGAAACATTCTGCAAGGGGAGAATGCCTCAAATCTCATCAGATGCATTTACAAGAAGTTGTAAACTTAGAAAAGAAAGTTTTCTTTCATAAATTTTACTAGCAATTCTCTCAGTGCAATGCATTTTCATCTCTAGATTTAGGTGCATAAAATGGCATCATTACACCTCAAAGGGTGTCTACTGCCATTGCCTCTATTGCACAATAATGCAGCAATAATTATCAACTACTGGCATGTGTAGTCCACGTAGATAAAAATAATATTTGATGTCTCACCTGTACAAGCCTTTTGCACATGATGAAGCCCAGACCCTCCTTAGCTTCAGCACTGTTTTGCCTCCTACCAGAAGAATTTGTGGTTGAGCTAGCTCCATCTGATAGAGAACTTCCTTCTCTGATCTCCATGTCAAACTTTATACATACAAACTCATCAGGAGCATTTGATTTCCACATCCCCAACATTCTATCTGTCTTGCCCTCGCTATCACTCTCTGAAAAAACTCGAAATATGACACTGCCCCCTCCATTGTAGATATTTAAAAGATATCCAACCATGTGTAAAATAACTTGAAAGGCCCTTCTTTCATCTCCTATCACTAGATCAGGCAAAGAACTTTGAACATCAAGTTCAAAATCAAAACCTTTATACACACACAGGCACTTAGCAAGGCAACAAGCTTCTTTGATCATGGAGCGTAGACGAAAGGGCCTCATCCCTAAACGGAACCTTCCAGTATTATCTTCTGCTGAAATATCCATCACATCATTAATCAAAGTTGAAAGCACATTGCTGGTTTTCACCAATGTGTCAATAACAATCCTTTGCTCGAAGCCCATATTATCATTTTGGAACATAGAAAGCAATCCCAGGATTGAGTGCATTGGTCTCCTCATCCCATGGCTCATCACTTTTTGAAAGGAATTCCTCGCCTGGCTTGCCATCATTGCATTATTCCTTGCCTGTTGCAGTGCACGATTTTGCTCACTCAGTTTCTCTCTCATGACTTTTGATTCTTCAAGAACTGCTGCATGAGACAAAGCCACAGCTACTTGATCAGCAACTACTTTCACTATTTCCATTTCCTCATGGCTCCAGCCTCTACAACTCATGCTTGGAAGAACCAAAACCAGTATAGCATAACAATTATCCACTAATTCAGGTGTCCCCCCTTTGAAATTAGAAACCTGTAGCATTGGCATCCGGATTGCTGCCACAGCGCCTGACTCCTCCAACTCTCTACCACTTGAAGCACCAAGAGCTGAATCAGGCCTCAAAACCTTGACCCCCTTGCTACCTTGTATTTCTAACACATCTGGATCATTTACCGGGATAGAACGGCGATAAATTTTAGAATTGCCTTTCAACTCATGGGTGAGATGGAACTCCGTTCTATTCTCATTAGGCATCCATACAGCACAATTATGCAAATCTAAAGTCTTAGAAAGCTCAACCAGAGTGGTATACAATATTGTATGCTTATCAAGGGACTTCCTGATTTCTTGCGTTAGCATCCTAACATGCCAACTAGCTTCCTTTTGCTTCTTCATCATCCCCACCTCTTGGTCTAATTCCAACACATTTTGCTTTAAGAAAAGCTCCCTCACCTTCCATTTGAGAAGAAGAGGAATCAGAGTTAAAAGGGTTATGGCAGTTGCACAAGAGACCAAGGCCGTGAGGAATTTGGCAATGGTGAGGGACAGTATCAGCTGGAATGAGTGTGATCCATAATAAGTCCATGCATTGATCAAATGTGTCAGTCCACAAAGGACTATGAATGCTATAAATTGAAGAAGGACCCATTTGAAAGGAAAGTTGGAGCAGCTAATAAACCAAAGAAGCTCAATTGGTATCGAAAAATACGCAATTGCAATAAAAACATCACTCACTCTCTGAGCTTCCATAATGTTGTGTATGCTCCAAAAACCCTCATCATCGCAATTACAATTCGCAAAGTCATTGTCACTTGCAGCGACCAAGATCGCTAGATATGAAATCAGCAAGAATCTAGAAGCTAATGCTCTTAACATTGCGCACCCAAGTGAACACTTGCCTAATGCATTCTTGTCACACGTTCCTAAATCTTACAAATCCCTAGTGTATCAGAATCCAAAAAACAAAATATGAAAGAGAACTACTTGAACCATGTCTCTAGAACCCCAAGTATGAATATGCATTCCCTGGTCTGAACTCTTCAAACACAAACACAGACACACACAAGCTCACCAATTATAACAAAGCCATGTCTAACACTCCAAGATCTAAAATACCAACTTGAATTTCACACTAAAAATCAACAACACAACACCATCAACCAAATTTCAAGATCTTCCAGACCCATAAAAAAATAGACCACTGTGATTTTCTTTCCACAACCAGTAACCTTTGACACGTTTCCCCACCACTGCTCATCTTATTATTTTGATAGCCATACAAGAAGAAGAAAAAAACCCAAAATTCTAAATTGAAAACAAGTAGCTATCTATCATGTTGGAAAACAAAATGAGAAATCAGAAATGATGAGAGGACCAAATAAAAGAAGCAAGAAAGAACACACCTTTTGCCTCTCCTGAGTCAAAACCCCCTATCCAAGCCAAAACCAATTACTTTTTGCTATATTTTGAATAAAACCCAGGTCAAGATGCATCAACTTGCTCGCTCTAAAAAAAGAAAAGAAGGGGGGAAGGGGGTTTTCCTCTCTTGCCCAGTAAAAGTGGAATTGTTGCTCTATGAGCTATCAATCACTCTCACAAAGAAGAAAGATTTATATACCTCTTCAAGAAAAGATCTTTCCGCTTTTCTTTTCCATTTTTTTCTTCCTAGCTTAGCCTAAATCACCTCTCCCCTCTCTAATAAAGTTCAAAGAGAGAAACTAGTGTGGTGAACTTGAGATGTGACGGGAGAAAGAAACAGTAGAAGAAAACACAGAATAGGGTTTAAGAAGTGGGGTCCTCACTTCTCCACACATACTGAATGTGAGGAGAACCTAGACACCCTCCTCTCTCTCTGTCCCATCACCCCATCAAGAATATGGTTTTCTATTCTTCCCTTCCATTATTGAACCTTTTTGCTCATCAAGAAAGTTTTGGCATTTGCTCCGTTTTCTTATTATTAGCAAGGATTTCATCGAATTGGTTTCATTGTTTTTGTTTATAATATCATAAGTGTGGTAACTTTAGATTTAGAAAAAATATTCTAATTAATTAAATATTTTTTATTTAAATTTTTATTTTATAAAAACTAAAATAATCTACTTTTTATTTATAATTTTATTTATTTTACATTATCTGACCAAATATATATTTTTTTAAACTACAATTAAGAATATCTTTTTAAATTATAATCACAAAAACTATTAGCATAATAAGAATATATTTGATAGTTTTTGCTTTTACATGTTTTTTAAAAGTATATTTTTCTAGAAAATTATTAAATTTATTTTTTTAATATTTATTCATTTTTTATAATACTAATATTTAAAAAATATAAAAATTATTTTAATATATTTTTACACCAAAAATATTCTGCACATTTGACATTAATAGATAGAGAGAGACTTTCTTTTAAATGGCTAAATTATACCTAATCCTTCTAAACTAGTTTTCAAGTGTTACTTAAGTCTGGGTAAAAATTTCTATATCCATCTGATATTTTAAATTATCATTGACCAATTATTACATGACATGTGTTAAATATGGTACGCGAATTTATTTTTTAAATAAAACAATACACACACACACGTGCCACACATAAATTAAATTAAGTAACCCTCTATCCTTATTGATCTGATATAATACATTTGGATTAATTTATGATTTAGTTAAAATTTAATTTGACATTTTTTATTAAAAAATATTAAAATTATATCGTTTTATTTTTTTTAAAATACAGAAATAACGTTGATCTGGATTTATCTAAATTAACCTACTCCATCAGGAATATTAATTTGAATTAACAAATAAATTAAATGAAATGAAACAATTTCTTGGTAGATCAATGATGTGGCATTTTCCACGCATGCTCACCGTCGGATGGTGCAATGAACTGGCGAAGATCTCAAGGTTCTGCGCGCGTACGAAGGCAGCTGCTTACGTGGTGATTTTAACCGTTCTAGTCCACGCCGGTTAGAAAGTGTGGCTCTTTTTTAAGGATAGGGGGAGTGCTACTCTGCTTCGTGAACCACAATATGTAAGCACCTGTCACGTGTAGCACGTGCTGCCTACAGGTAGAAAAGGGGGGCCACTCAGCACTGATTCGACTAAACTAATTAATTAATTTTGTCACTAACGTGACTCTATCGTGTCACGGGATGAGAAAGTTAATCCTTTAATTTTTTAAAAAAGAAATAAATTAAAACATTATTTTTTTAACTAATTTTTTTTATAAATAAAAATTCAAAAGTGAAGTTTCAAACTTATCAGTGGATTAACTTAAATTTTTAATTAGATAAGCTAGGTTTTTTCCTTCTTCTATTTTTTTAAATCTTTTTTTCTAATTTTTGTATGAGTTATTTATTTTAATTTGAATTGTTTTATAACAAAACTATTTTTTTCTTTTTTTAGTAGTTAAATAGATTTATTTTTAAAGACAGTAATGAAAACAGAGCACAAGCTACATCCCAAAATAAATAAATAAAAAAGCTTATGTTGCCTCTTTTTCAAAATAATAATTATATCATATTTTCAAATAAATTTTTTTAATTTAACTTTATTAGGCACCCTTTTTTAATATTTAGAATTGCGGTTAGATACATTTTAAAAATATCAAATTAATATATTTTTTAATAATTTTGATATACTGATATTAGAAATAAAAAAAAATTATTTTAATATATTTTCAAACAAATAAAAAACCTATATCTAAATAATCAATATTCAAGTAAGATCACCTCATTGTAGTAATTTTTTTTAAAATGTTTGTAGTCATTATTCAAAGGGTTTATTTAAGTATAGTATTTGTTTAAACTCACGGAGACAATCTTAATAACTTGTAAGCAAAGATAACCATGAATTGTGTCCAAAGGAGTGAAGACATGTTCCTATTAAGTATAATATTGTAGCAAGAAAGGAGATGCGGGCTTCAATATACAATTAGGTTTCCCCAGTATTCCTCCAACTGGGACCAGAGACTTCTCATGTATTCACCCTTGACTATGCTAAAATAGTGAATTAACATTTTTTTATAATTTTAATATTCTAATATTAAAAATAGAAATTTTAATATATTTTCAAATAAAAAACACTGAAGATGTAAGCAGCTACTGTCTCCATGTATTTGACTAGGCAAACCTTTGCAAGTTGCAGATTGTACCTCCACTTGTAGAAAAGAAACGGAAGTCTATCTTACACATGCTTGGAGTTGCCAAGGCAATCTACCCACAAAAGATATGAATTATTTGCCAAAAGATGCAGAAGACAGGTAGGTTTTCAGAATAACACATTCTATTATCCCGGGAGGACACCGGCATAAATCCAGAACGAGTATAATTATCTAAATTGGCGGAACTTTTGTCATTTGATGCCAGGTTCTCGGTTGAATCTTAATTCAATGTCAACAGGAATCAGCCAGTAACTCCAGTATGCGAACAAAAAAAGAAAAGAAAAGAAAAAAAGAGTTGCAACTGAGTGCATGAGCATAAACCTAAGGCTAACACTTCTAATTTTCGACCACGAGCTAGCAAGGAGTATAGAGAGTGGCTAAACTGTACAGAATATCATCCGGCACTCCACGAAGGTTGCAAAAGGTTGTGCATGCATTTTCTCTGGTCAATGTACCTGGGATTGAAGATAGACGACAAAACAGTGCTTCAAAAGTCAACCAATCTGTAATCTGGAAGTCAATCATAGTCACCGTTTACCGGAGATTGGGATCCTCCATGACCTGTTCTTCCTGAAAAATGAAAAACAACCCATGTCAGTTGGTGAGTCCATGAGCGGGAGAGGACAGAGGGGGGAGTCTTATATATTTACCTGTAAAATCATAACCTGCAGTTGTTCTGACATCTGGACTGCTCCTCCAATCCATGGTTCTTGCAGATAATAAATGCATAGTGGAAGGTTGCATTGTAAATGGATTGCCTCCACCTACGGTAAGAAGGTCATCATTTCCCCTCGCTGGATTCCTCACAGAAGATTCAACTGGTAAGCGGAAGCCAAAACTTGGTACTGATGCCTTAACTGGTGATGGAAGCTTGCTGCCAGATGCATCACCTTTTCCACTACCATCCTTCTTGTTGTCAAGCACAAAAGTACCGACAATGACCTGTGCACAAACAACTAATAAATCATAAATATTAATGACATAATCACGCAAACATTTTAAATGTGGAACAGGATTTCTACCATCCGGACCCTCTTTTACATGCATGTGCTTTCAAATGAATAGGGTGGTCCTCAGCCATATTTTGCTCCCTACTTCATACATCACATATTTTAGAGAAATTGTATATTTTAAGCAATACCTGCACAGGGCCAGCAGCCTTTAGAGGTCCACCAACTCCTCCTCCAATGATCTGGCCATTTGAATCAGAAAGGCATACACTGAGGCCACCTGCTCTTCCCCCCATGTCAGCACGTATATAAGATCCAGACAGAGAAATGATCTCAAATCGGCCCTGATGTTAAAAGAGCACACAGGAATGAAGAATTAATTTCTGATCACCTCAGAATATCATTTTTACAACTTTAGCTAGCACTTCAACTTGTCAAGCTATTTCTCAGAATATAAAATTTTATCAGATGTAGTATCAATTGTTTAAGCAAATAGCAAGCTAATATTTAACCCAGACACTATCAGAGAATTCTTTGGCAACACATGAAAATAATACAAATGCTTCCAGTTCTCAGAAGCTTGAAAGCAACACAGTATACATTTTATTTTCAAGAAATACATTAAGTGAGATGTGGAATTTTCTCAAAGATACTGCTGTCTGTATCATCCAAAGGGCAGTCAAGATATACTATATCAACTAGTCTGTCCAGGCAACAAGAACAAACCGTGATACCATGGAAATCTACTAAAAAGGGTGCTCTCAGTTATCTTTCATATTTCCCTGGCATTCAGATTTGTGTAGTAGTAGAACTAGACCACCTAAGTATAGGTTCCTTTACATGTCTGGCCTTGAATTTTCAAAAAATACTCTATGTCAAACCCCATGCTATTGACACATCCTTTCCAGCCTGCCCAACCACCCAGGAGATGAGTCTTCTTTTCATAAGTGCAGCAGTTGAAAGTCTGACACTATAACACCACTAACCAGAAGTCATTTCTCAAAACCAGTGGGGCACTTGGACCGTTATGAGGCTACTTCTTTGCAGTTGTAATGTCGTTCTTTCTTATCATATAGCCTTGAAGGGATGCAACTTTTTTGTTCCCTTCTTAGATTTGTTCTTTATGTCATCTTTCAGAAGTACCCTTCTTCCAGTCAAATACAGAATCATGATATTGAAAAAGATATCCGGAGGCCATATCAAAGAAGCATAAATTGGCATGCTTCTCAAAGCATGAAAGTTGGCATGCTTAACAAAAGCGAGTAAGTTTTGAATCTTTTTATCATCATTATTTTCCTCTCGTTTTACAATATGATGTCCATCTGAAGATTCAAGGAAAAGAGAACAGAGTTCTGGAATTCAGAAAAGTTACATGCTCATAAACAATTACCTCATATGAAATGTTGCCTCCTGAAGTTGCTGGTTGGCGAAGAGATACATTCATGACTGAACCAGATGCAGATAGAATAAACATTTCACGCGTGCTTTGTTGCAGGAATTGAATGATTTTCTGGCCAACATCCTGTAAGGAATTTATTTTACTGAGGAAGAAACAGAGTTTCATCTATCTACAAAAACCACTATTGGCATCCCAACTACCCTCTTGTTGCAGCAACTAATTCTGAATAGATACAAGAAAAGACTGCAAAACTACATTAATCGTGATCTATCCCGCCCCAATCACATCCCAAATTCTTACACTTGAATGCCCCCATGACTCTTGAGTATACAACTCAACCACATAATGTTGTTCATCAGAATAAAGATCAAGAATGAAGGGAACTCTTAACTGACAGTTTAGGAACAGAAATATTCACACTATCACCTGTGCATGACATTTAAAGGAGTAGCTTTCCAGCTTGTATGCGCAAATGACATACCACAAAGATCCAATCACCTTGTTGAACATTTAAAATAACAAGTAAATAATCATAGATTTTCTAGACACTTGGAAAAATCACAGAAGGAACCAAGACAAACCAGTGATCAAAAAAAAAAAAAAAACATGCAGTTTCTTACCTTGACTGACTAATATCTGGACATCTACATGAAGAAATTCATTAGAAAACTTTATCATTTCAAAAGGAACAGGAATGGAATGTAGCAAAAGTTTTTTAAAAAAAGGGTGAAAAAGGAACCAACAGTCAATGACCATGATAAAGAAATATTGCAACACCTGGCAAAAGGAACCTGGGAAATTTTAACAACCCAAAAGGCAAACTTTTAACATTCAATCTGCCATCACAATCACAAGAGTCTACATTATCAGATAAATACTGTATCTGGAATTCACAGACACCATATTTATAGATTCTTCCATTGTCAACTCTATTCTTGGACTTCCAATTATTTTTCCTTTCCTGTATGGAAACCACTAGTATTGTGCATAAGAACTTGGCCAGTGAGGAATTTGAGATTAGTCTTTTTTTTTTTTTTCATTATCATATTTAAAACTTCATTATGCATGTCAGTGAACACTTTCTCACTTTTTTTTCCACAACAACAAAAGGTAAACCATAAGCTATAAGACAATAAAAATTTAACCCACTTCTCGTTTATCACATATCTGGTAGTGGCCAGCATAAATATTTGTTTTAGGATGCAATCAGTAACCTTCCACCACATGCATCTCTGATAATAGTCCAGCACACAGTACATCACTCAAAATCTCAAAACTCCCTTAAATTTTGACATCATCATCATCCACAGCTAAAGGAACTGAAACATGTTCTAAACAGATCTCCTCAAGTATTTGCAAACATAAACCGAACATACAATTACAAGTTCTTTAACAATTAAAAAGACCATGTGTCTAGAACATTGAGCGAAGTCACCAAGAACATTAGCTATCTCCCAGCAAAGAAAACACGAAAAAGTAAACAATTTCCTCATATGCATACCAAAACTGAGCAGCAAGATTACACGAAAGCAAAGGAAAACATCCCTCCATGTTACAGCTAAGTATATATTTCAGTTTTACATCAAAAGTTTAAAATTAGATGTTCAGAAAACCAGGCCAATCACGGATAAATTATGCTTCCCATGAAATTGAAAAATAAAAATAAAAAATTCAGGAAGTAAATGAATCCATGTTTTTAAAAGACATGAGCGGGTTGATGAAGGTTTTCCACCCTTTTAGCCAGTCACTAAAAGAGCAACCCCATCAAAGCAACACAGTGCTTGAATGTATTATACACAAAATTAAAAACAAACAAATAGTAGACAGAGCTAAGGAAATTTTCATTAAAAAAGATTTTTCTATATGCTTTCTTAGCATGTGAAAGATAATAACCAGATAAATGCATTTATAGGCTACCAACTCATCACTGATAACAGTACCGTAATCCAAGTCTTGGGAGTTTCCATACCTCACCCGCAGCTACAGTAATAACATGTGGTGTAAAACCATGCCCAGCAGTGCCTGCAATAAAGAATAAAAAGCAAGATCGACAAGTGTTTAAGCTGTGTAATAAAATCAAAGAGAACAGTGATAATTAATATAATTTGAGTAAAGAAATAACTCAGAAGGAATGCAAGTTTACCATTTACAAAAAGATGGTGTAATGAAATGACATTCATGGATGGACGATCTCAAAAACAGAACAACAAATATCAGTCTCATAACATACAAAGTTCTTAACCAACAAATGACATTATCGGGAATGAGTGTCAATAGCAACTCCAAAACTAATTGAAGAAGGTAATCCCAATTCCAATGAGCAAATTGGGATCATATTTGAGGTTAATAAATTCAATAATCTATTCTTATTTGACTAGAAAAGACTCCCAATCAATTATACTCTGAAACAATTTCCTAGTAGCACATACAGCAACCACCTAAAAAATGCATGCATTTCTCATATGCAAGTCAGACAAATTCAATTACATCAAAAAACTTTCTCTACACATTATCAAATGCAAACTATAGTTTTTTACAGAAAAGATAATGCATTAATAGTGAAAGAGAAGTACAATCACAAAAAGGAGGATAAGTCAGCCTCCACTCTATGGGCACAACATACTAACAAACTATAAATTTAAAAACTAAAGCAACCCAATGTTGCTGAGTATCAGCTATGTTGAGCTGCTGCTTAAATTGGCAAGTTGGTTTCGTTTAGATTGGTAATTGCGTGTGGACACATTATGTTTAGGAAAAGGACTTTATTGTTGAAGTTCAACTTGAAGAAGTTTTCCTAATGAAGGACCTTGTTGCTTGTATAAATAGCACGTGTAGTGACTAGATTGTGTGTGCCTCCAATATCGATGATGTGTGGTGGCAACCAAAAGTAGTGCAGTAGCCAAAACCTTTAGCCAAAAGAATTAGTGTGGTATTTTTCATGAGTGATTTTCTTGGGTATAATTTTGGGTTTTGGGTAGTGAGGTATTTGTGCAGTGTTTAATTAGTGGGTGTAATCTGCAATATTTGATAGTGAAATTTTGTGGAGAAGGCTTTGCCAAACCATGTTATATTTCGTGTCCCTTTCATTTTTTTGTTATTATTTGGTTTGCTTAGGTTTTGCACAACAAGCTACATTACACCCCTAAAGGCACTTGAAGAATGATCGCATCAGGAGGCAAAGGGAACCTACTTGATGTAATTTTGCAAATGCAAGCTACATTTGACACCCCATAGAGCATATTTATAGCAGGAGTGTTGATTTAATAATCTGCATGCAGCATCAGTGACATCGCATAACTAGAAGAGTTATTTAAACTAAACCAAAACCCATGTACAGGTTAGGTTGCCATCTCACTCAAACTAAAAGTCAAGTGCTTCACAAAAGGAGCCTTACAAACACCAAGATAGTATCCAAGCCTCCTAATAACTCAAAAGCTATGAAAAAAGATTGCTTATTGTTTTTTAGGTATACCAAGATACTCCTACTCAAGGCTATGTAGATTGTCTAATATCACACAGATAACCTAGCACTAAATTTTGTTCTCCCTCCTACATCAATTTCTTTATCTATACAATGAAAATGTTGTGCAGAACAAGAATGGTCATAAGGCCTAATATTCACTGAGAAACAGAACATCCAACAAGCGCAAGACTGGCAGAAAGATCAAGCTTGAAACTGAGATGGGAGTTAAGAATGATATGGTTTTATAGCATTTAGAACTAGCAAAACAATATAAAGAACAGAACAAGGAATGCTTGGCACAGCAGATAGACAAGATCATGTAACCATATCAAAGAGGCATGCAGTTAATGGGGCCACCAATGAATTGTTTGGAGGAAAGAGAATGCGACAGAAAAGAACTGGGGTTGATGAAAATGAAGCCTCATTAAAAAACCTTATATGCAAAATATTGCCTAGATTTCTTTTCCATTCTTTGGATCAAATAATCAAAATACTTGATGATGAATCCACAAACCAAAATGAACATACACATTGCAAAGTAAAAATAATTGCAGCCTCCATGACAAATTATATGACCCCAACAGGGTCAACAGACTAGTACTTGAGCTATGAGGATTGCAAGGGCCCATAAAGACAGCTACAACCATTGAACATCTACAATGGCAAGCCCAACAATATTAATAAAGTAGCTGCTTTCTGATTCCTTTCAATTATATACTAATACAAATTAAGAGATCTTAATATCAGCAATATTGATCAACCAGCACCTCTTGCACTATTCTGCTATACCTAATATGATATGCTTTATTGCTAAAGGATGTTCAGAGAAAACCCCATGTGGTAGTATAAGCACAATTAAATACTGTTAGCTCAATTTTCCAATCAAATGATAACTTATATAAATGTCTAATACTATAATAAATCAGAAACTAATGTAAATAAAGAATTTCAAGAATCATAACATGAAAATCTAGAACAAAGAATAGTCGACTTGTCTGATAATACAGAAATCAATGAATATGACCCAATGAAAAAAATAAGCAGTGGAGAATACAGAAACCAATGAATATAACCCAGTGAAAAAAAGATGGATTATGCAATGTAAGTACTCACAAGAACAAAATGTAAACCCTCATTGATTCAAGAAATACAAATTCAACATATCAAAAGACAAGATGTCACTAAGAGATAATGTGCAATAACCTCCCACTAAGAGAAGAGTTGCTAGAAACCATCGTAGATACAACTAGCTCGTTGAACTCATCAGATCAAGCACAAAACAAATTTTTCAAAATTACTAGTTACCAAATACAAACCCTCACAGAAAATGCAAATTTCTAAACACTTGTCGCAATTGCAAACCACAAAAGAGAAGCTTTTCAAGGAATTAAGGGTGTTTGAGAGTGTCGTAGTGGTTGCTTTTCATTTTAAAACGCATTAAAATATTTTTTTATTTTAAAAAAAAATTATTTTTGATGTCAGCACAATAAAATAATTTGAAAACATAAAAAAATATTAATTTGAAGTAAAGAAAAAAATAAAATAAAATTTAAATTTTTTCAAAAAATCTTTGAAACGCATTGCCGAACACCAACTAAGCAGCAAAAATATTTTATTTTAAGCAATCGCTCTATAATACTTGAGCTGCTGTTCAAGGAATTACATTGTAGAATTAGTTAACTCGCTACACTCCACATCAAACCATAAGAAATAAGGAATAAAGATATTTGGAGTCACACCCACACATTGTCAATTTTTAAGATTTCGGGGGAAATAAAAACTCAAGACAGACTCATGCAATGCCTCGTACACAATTGAAAATTCCAACTAACTCAAAATTTTCATTTTAAACCATCAAAGATGAAACCTTTTAGGCAATTAAACAACATCTCAGAAACAAAACTACCCAAAGAACAAAACAGAATCGATGAATTTCACATTCAACCACTGAAAGATTTAGTGTCACATTTTCACAACCAAAGTCCAAAAAACATCTCACAAACAGAGCCACCTGAAAACCAAAAACCATATAAATGAAAAATTGCACATCTTGTCCCTGTAAAATGTTAAACAAATACATGCAAGTATCATACAACATGCAAAACTTCAACTAATTGGAAAATTTGACATTTACACCTTCAAAGGCCATACCTTTCAAGCAAATACACGTCATTTCACAACCACGAACACCAAAAAAAACAGCTAACAAATTCAACAATTTACACCACTACAGACAAAACCCTTCCAGGAGTTAAACCACATTTTATGATTAAACAATTCGCAAACAAACCATAAAAGGGTTAAAAATCCTTTACCAAGAACATGTTGAGATTTCTTGGAAGAAGAGCCTGAAAAAGAGGAGGTAGTGGAAGAAGAACCAGCTTGTTGTTGTTCCTTCCTTTCTCTGGACGCAGCAACAGAAGCAGATGTAGCCGTTTTCTTGGCAGCCAAAGCCAGCTCAGGAGTCCCATACTTTCTGGGCCTCCCTCTCTTTCTCTTTGCTGATGTTGCCTCCACTGGTGCTCCTCCTCCTGTCACTGTAGCCGTGGTTGAGGGTCCCATTGAATGAGGGTAGAGCAAGTGGGACCCGGTAGGGGTGGTTGAGTCTGTGGGGTGATTAGGTGGCAGCAGGCCATTGGGGGGTGATGGGGTGTTGGTGGTGGTGGGAGTGGAGGAGAAGTAAGAGGTGAAGTGGTGTTGCTGCTGCTGGCGTGGTTCGTTGGGTTCCATTTTTTTTTCTTTTCTTTTTTTAGAGAGAGATTTTTTTAAAAAAAAAATTGATTTTGAAGGAATTGATTTTTTTTTTTTTGGATTCGAGAGTATTTTAGGGTTTTTATTTAAGGAGTGAGAGAAAAAGGAATTTTCAGATTTCTTGATATTTTTTGGGGGGAGAGAGAGTGATTTATAGCCGATGGATTACTTACTTGATTGGCTTGGATTTTATGATGATGCATATCTTTGTTTTCTTAGCATATCTAGATAAACCAATTATACTATATTAACTCTTTTAAATTAAAATATTAAAATATTATAAATTAATTGATTAAGATATTTATAATATTTAAGCAGTAATTATTAATATTTACTTGATAGTTAAATTATAAATATAAATAGAAGAAAAAAACTATATATAATTTCGTTGAAAAAATAAAAATATATGTACTTATTAAACAATTATTTCTTTAATTTTCAATATTTATTTAACATGAGAGATATAGACATTTATAATAAAAAAATTCATATACCGTTCCACTAAAAAAAATTTATCTATTTAAAAATTTTATATTTAATTTTCTCTTGTTTATTTAATTTTTTAATTAAATAAGGATAGTTATATTTAGTATTTTTAAACCTGATTCGGTGGTCAAATTAGTATAAAATCCAAGTTAACCTTATTTTTTTTATAAATTAAAATAATATTATTTTAATAAAAAAATTGGTCAATGAATTGCAATCTGATTTTTGATTGGGTTACCTAAATTTTTAACTGTTTTTATTTTTTAAAATTTGATTTGATTCTAGTCTCAAATCAGACAAGTTCTCAGTCAGCTTATCTAACTAGACCAAATTTCAAAACTATAGTTATAGTTTCTATACTATGAACTTTTCTTAGGAACATGTATTTAAAAATAAAAGTTAATTTTAATTAACATATAAATTAGTCTTAAAATATCAAATAAAACCTCATATAGTTTGTCACCAATAAAAAGACTAAGACTAAGGGAATAAATTTAGCAATTAAATTTGTAAAAATATTGAAAATTCACTATTAATTATTATTAAAAAAATTAAAAGAAAAGGATATTTTTAATGTAAAATACCTCACAAAACACTATTTATAATAATAATTCTATTATTATTATTTAAATTTTACCATTTAATATTTGATTTATTAAAAATAAATTTTATTTCTTGTTAGAGTTTATTTTTTGTATGTTTATTTAAGCCTTATTACTCATATCATGAATTTAATGGAATAATTTTATTTGCTTTATTTTTTTTAAAAAAAAATTATACTTTAACATCTTGGACATTAGTTAACTAGTAATTAGGTTTTCTTATTTATTTTAGTTTATTTTGTATGAAATTATTTCGATCTAATAATCCAGGTTACAAACTTTATAAGTTAATCTGGATAAACTCAAGTTATTTTATTGCATATTTTTTTAGACTTCAATTTTATTATTTAACAATGAGTTTATTAAAATTTGAGCTTCATGATTTATTCAATTTGCTTTTTATGAATTATCTTAGTCTCATGATCTGGATTGTTGGTTTGACAGGCTAACCCGAATTGATTTGGTTTATTTTTTTGTTCACTTTTTATTAAATTATTTCGATCTCATTACATGGGCTATGAGTTTGATAGGTTAATTCAGATTAACTTGTGTCGTTTTTTTTTTTTTTTTCAATTTCATTCTTTAACGTCAGGTTAATTCAGAATTGAGTTTCATAAGTTATTTTGATTTACTTTATATAATATTATTTTTATTTCATAACCCGGGTCAAGGATTTAGAGAGTTAATTAGGATTGATTTAGGTTTTTTTTCAAATCCCTTTTTTAATATATTATTTTTCAATTTTATCATGTAATATTGGATTGATCGATAATTAAATTTTATAATTTATTTTGATTTGTTTTATTTATAATTATTATGGTTTCATAATCCAGAACGTAAATTTAAAAGGTTAATCTTGATTGATTTAGATGAATCTAATATATTCTTGTATATATATTTTTTAAAAAATATTATTTTTAATTTTTTTTAAATCAAATTATAAGTTTATCTATTGTCCAAATTAATTTTAAATTAATGAAATCAACCTTTTCATATGAAATCAATTTATATTTATCTTAAAGTTTTTTTATATTAAAAAATATATTAGCTACACGTAAATATTTTGTTTTTTTAAATTACAAACCAACAATCTAATCAGGTCTACTCAACAAGCAAGTTATTCATTATTTCAATCTTTTTTTTTTAAAAAAGTGATTCATTACTCATTATTTTATTTTAATTTTTTGTTAATGGACGAAATAACTTGTTTTTCTCGCCGTTGGCATGAACGATGGTGCAAACCTTTCCAGGAGACCTGTGCTCAAAAGGAAAGAACATACCCTTCTTAAATAAGTTACTATTTGTGACACACAGCATAATGGGGTCTTAAGGATCACACAACAATCCCTGATAACATTATCCTAAGCATCATGGTGAACTTTTTACAACTTCTGAACACAACACTTCCATTCCTTGGCAGGAGACAGAAGCATAGCTCATCTTGCTCGCTGTTATGAGAATTCTCAGGGCTATACTTGGCCTAAAACTTGCAGTAAATACACTGGTTTTATTTTTCAGGAAAGGATCCACCAAAGTCGTACCATCCTCAACCTCATCCTTCCTCCAGGATTCCAGCTATAGGCAAAAACATTAGTGATGACACAGGTGAAAGTACTCAGGATCAGATTTCGTTTATATTGAAAGAGAATCAAGGAATGTTTTCACAAAAATTAACCAGTAATAGAGATACACACAAAAAAATCCTGCTATACACTACATTCCAAGAATACAACAAGTTAGGAACACAGAACAATGGTTTCTTATAATCACTTGATATTGTCCGAATATTAATGTTTATTTAGCATGGTGGTGCTCCATTTTTTCCTCAGGATATTCAAGGGTCGTCCTTCGGTGCCTCCCCATCTGTAGTGTCTGTAGCAGATGCAACATTATGTGAGTTCTTAAGTTCCTCCAACTGCAACGAACCATTAAAACAAAGAATAAGGGTCAGATGGGGAACATGTGACAATGGGAAAACATATTGAAAACATGCAGTTACTGCAATCAGACTTTCATCATGGTTTCTTGCCTGGTAAATACAGCTGGTTAAGATTTTATTAACATGATTACTTTCAATTAAGTATTCATTGGTCGCAATCAGAATGGATAAAAATGGACGGTGACAAACTTAAATTTTTAAGCAGACAAACCTAAATTAGTTGTATTTTCAGCTCATTCTCTTCACCTGGTCACCTGATTTCTGGTTTTAAATGGAGTAAATAATATGACTGGCACAGCAAATTGTCATGGAAGATTCATATGCATGTAGATGCATCTACTGCCACCTAGCTGTCTGAATTTGGCAATCATGTATCTCTGTCTACGTGGGCGTGTCTATCAAGTCCTACACATATGCATGCTCGAATTGGCGTTTTCCCATCATTTGAGAGTTTAGATTTCTCATCAGCCCTTGATAACTATGGATACACATTTTGAGAGAGATATTCCAAAGCCAGTGCCACACAGCTGAACAACAAACTGTTCTCTAGGAATGCTTCTATTTGAGAATCACAAAACCAGGATCAAATACAACAGCATTCAGCTGTTAGGTCCACAGTGTCCATGGTCTTTGAAGCATGTCAAACCTATCACTACGACTATTGGTCATGAGTCATGATTACTTAGCATTTAACTTAAAATCCACAAATTAGGGTTTACTAACTTCAAAAAGAAAAAAACTATAATTTCTCACATTTAAGATCAAAATGCATGAATATAGCATAAAAGCCTCACCTCTTTGCAAGTTTCTTGATGGGCTCCCAACAGATCACTATACTTATTTTGCAACTCTGACATTTCAGCTTGCAGCTTTTCATATTCAGACAAACTTGGGCCGCCTAATTTTTGTTGAATGAATCTATCAAAACAAATTAAAATTTCGTTATTTAAATAATTTACTGGATGCACTTTTACAAGAAAATAAATTGTATAAAAAATAAAATAAAATAAAAAAGAAAGAAAAAACATTGTTTTAGTGTGCAAGTCTATCTATTTATTAGAGTTTGTATATTTAACAAATACAGAGAAACCAAAACTTACTCAAGAGCAGAAGAAGGTTTGTCATTTTGCTCATACAATGCAACCAAGACTACAAACACACGCACAAAAAAATCATGAATAAGTAAGAAAATTCACTGTAAAAGTCAAAAACTAGGGAAGAAAAAAATGAAGAAGAAAGAAGAAACCTTTGGTGAGAGCATCAACAACTCCACTACTCTCAAGATATTTCCTGAAAGCTTCCTTCTTTGCTTCTTTTTCCTGTATACAAAAAGTGGGGAAATGAAAAAATGTACAAAAATTAAGATCTTGACATTGAAAAGACACCAAAAATCCAAGCTTCGCATAAAAAGAATGAAACCCATTTATATGAGAATGAAGATTTGTAGAGAGAGAGAGAGAGTGCTTACCTCTTTGTATCGCATCATGATCCGTTTGCTCTGATTTCTAGCTCTGCTTCTTTACTTTAGATGGGGATTTTGCATTCTTTAATCGTTTCTTATAAATTTTTTTGTAAGAAAGTAACAATAATGATGGTGCAGCCATCGGTGGGCCTTCCTGATGTAGACACTGTTCGCTTTTTTAATTTTTTAAGTTTTAAATTATTATTCTTTTAATTTTTTATTGTTTTTAAATATTTATTTTTAAATAAAAAGTATTATTTCAATATATTTTTAAATATAAATATTTTAAAAAATACTCTCAAAATAATATTATAAGTGTATTTGAGAATGTGATTATAATTATTTTTTAAAATATTTTTTATTTAAAAATATATTAAAATAATATTTTTTTATTTTTTAAAAATTAATTTTAATATTAGTGTATCAAAATAATCTAAAAATATAAAAAATATTGATTTAAAATAAAAAATAATTTTTTAAAATTTTTTAAAAATACTTTTCAAACGTAAAAACAAACAGTATTTATCTTTCAAACCCAAATCAACAAATTATTTTTTTAATTAGAGAGATACAAACTATAAGATATTATTTTTTGGATTTCATATTTTATTTTCAATTAATTTATTAATATTAAAATTAAAAAAAACATTTGAATGTATACATGTGAATAATGATTTCTTATATAATTTGGATATAAAAAAATAATAATTTTTTTTATAAAATATAAACTTTTACGGAAGATTTTTTAATTAAGTTATAACACAATATGTTGAGATTAAGCTAAAAATAATGTTTTAGTCAAGCTAATATTAAAAAAAAAAAACAATTCCTAGAATTAACCATGCTAGATTTGAACTAATTAATAAAAACTTATTCAGATTAACAAAATCTCATCAAATTAATTTTTTTATATTCAACCTAAAACCAATCTTGAATGAGATTTTAAACCTTGTGTTTTTTAAATTATGTTAGAGCTATTATATTGAAGTTGCTGGATTGAACAACTAGATAATATGAGAAATAATAAAGTTCAAAAAGAACATTTAGCTAGCGGAATGGAGTAGAAAATTAGTTGGCTAACAGTTAGAATTATGTGTTAAACAAGTAATTACAATTAGTTGCTATGAAGAAGTTAGTTAGGTAATGTAAAAAATTGGTCTAACTTGTCTTATATTATCTGTTAAACCCAATTAGCCATATATTATCTATTTTGGGTCTTACCACCCTTACAATTTTGTTCCTAGTGATGCGAGCCAACTTTTGAGTTTGACGCTCCAAAACACGCATGACAAGTCAGTAACTAACACTTTTAATAAGGTTAGTTATCGCTACTCGTCGATATGGGATATTACAATACACGTTCCTTAAAAAGTTCAACGACTTTATCAGCACAATCGGACAACTAGTGAAATTGGCTTTGATACCAAATGTAACAGCTTGACTTAACTTGTCATTTTTGTCTGTTTTGGGTCTTACCACCCTCGCGGTTTTGTTCTTAGTGACATGAGCTCATTTTTGAGCCTGACGTCCCAAAACACATATGACAAGTCAGCAACCATCACTCTTAATAACACTAGTTACCACTCCCTCACTCACCGATATGAGATATTACAGGTGATGATATAAATAAGAACTTTGTATTGAAGAAGCAATCAATAAATAATACAATAATTTTCTGTATTACAAACAAAATTCTTCTCTCTCTTGAACTCTCCTTTAATTCTCAATCTTTTTCTCTCATTATTAATAGTGATCTTAATAATTTAGTATTAAAGCCTTTTACAAAGTAATATTGAGCATAATGATGATAGAAAGCAACAAAATAAAGGTTTTGGAAGAACATGAAAGGTAAGTAGATTAGAGGATACAAGTTTTTCATCAAGAATTGCAAAAACAACTAGTGGAGAATAACAAATAATGGCAAGAACAAAATAAATGGAATGGATAGTTTAACACTCACATGGAGATTTTGATGGTTACAATTAAAACATTTATTGGAAGACATGATGCAACTAAAAAATACAAGAAGCAATTCTAGCTCTAAAAGGGTAATTTGAATGCATCAACACCGATGTCACTAGGAGGAGTAAAGAATCAACCAAAAAGGTCACAAGAATATATACAATAGAACTCTTTATAAGATTGAACGGACTACATTCCATGAGAAAAATCAAAAGGCTAGATTAGAAAATATAGGAAATTCTTTAAATTACATTCATTCCAATTCATGAAAAGGTAAAGATTGTTTCTTTTTACTTTGAAGGAGAGGCAAATGTACGATATGAAAGATTCTTATATAGTGACCATGATTTAACCAATAAGAAAGAATTTGTGAAGGTCATTTACATGTGATTTGGTAGTAAAGAAGATGTGGTAGAGGAATTCAACAAATTAACATAAGAAAAAAGTATGGAAGAGTATGCTGAGAGATTTGAGGAGCTCAAGTCCTTAATGAGCATCTTGAATTCCTTATTGCCAAAATCATATTATGTTTCAAGTTTTATTAGTGGCCTTAAGGATGATAACAGGCTAACATTGAAAATATTAAGGCTCACAACTATAATACATGCATTTGATCAAGCAAGGTGACATTAGAGCAATCTATGAATAAAGGAAAAGACTAGGCTAGTGTTATAGATGTTGAGAAAAATTTACATTAGAGCATTAATGTAATAAAAAAATATGAATATGATGAGTGGTGAGGAAAAAGAAAAAGAATTTTTAGAACTAGAAGAAGGAAAATGAGACATCAATGCAATAATGACAGAAAAATAGTAGGTAAAAGAATATGGATTGTCTCTAAATGCATTAGCTAATAATTATGCTCATAATACAATTAAAATTATAGGAAATTATCAAGATAAAAACCTTATAACTTTGATTGGTAGTGAGAGTACACATATATTTATTGATAAACAAATATTAAAAAGATTATAACCATAATTAAAAAAAACTATTGTATTGACAGTAATAGTAGCTAATGGGAGTATCATAAAGTGTAATGTATATAGCCCATGCTTTATTTGGATGATGCAAGGACACAAATTCTAAGCTAACTTAAAAATTTCAAAACTTCAAAGGTGTGAAATGATGTTACAAGTAAATTAATTAAGATTCTATTTATTTATCTTATTTGATTTCATTAAAATAAAGTTATCTTTTGAAAATGATAGGAGGATGATTGAGTTAAAGTGTATTATAGAGAAGAAGCTCAATTACAATTCATCTCTACTTTTAAGGTATAAAAAAATCTTAAAGAGGTCATATGTGGCTTAGTAGTGCAATTCTTCTCATTGAATGCTAATAAAAAAATAAGGCAGAAGATAATGAATGAAAAAGGTCAAGATATTATTAGAAGAATATACAACAGTCTTTGATGAGCCTAGATAATTGCCATATGAAAGAGTTTTAGATCATGAAATTCCCTTGATTCCAGGAACTAAACCAGTCAACATCAGACCATATAGAAGATCTTTTGTGTATAAGGATGAAAAAAATAGGTTAAAGAAAGAAATGCTAGAAAATAGAGTGATACAACCTAGTACTGATTCATTTGCCTCTCCAGTATTACTAGTTAAAAAGAAAGATAATAACTAGAGATTTTGTGTGAATTACATGCAATTGAATGAGCTGACAATTAAGAACAAATTTTCAATACCTCTTATTGATGACCTTACGAATGAGTTACATAGGTCATAATACTTTTTTAAATTGGATTTGACGACTGACTATCATAAGACTCAAATACAAGAAAGTGACATTGAGAAAACAACATTTCATACTTATCATGAGCATTATAAATTTCAAGTTGTGCCTTTTAACTTTACAAATTCCCCAACTACATTTTAGGCCCTAATAAATTATGTGTTAGAACATTTTCTTAGAAAATCTGTATTGGTTTTCTTTGGTGATATTATATTATATATAGCTGAAGCTTGAAACTACACATCAGTCACCTAAAAAATACCTTAGAAACACTTAAGAATAATCATTTATTTTCTAGGAAATCTAAGTGGTCTTTTTGTAAATCCCAAGTAGAATATTTGGGACATATCATGCCAGCTAAAAAGATAGCCACAATTCTAAAAAAGATTGCAGTAGTAAGAGATTGACCTCCCAAAAAACAATAAAGGAACTCAAAGGTTTCCTAGGATTATCAGGTTGCTATATGAAATTTATAAAAGGATTTAGTATCATAAGTAAATCATTAACTGAACTATTAAAAAATATAGTTTTAGTTGGAATGGTACTACTTTAAAGGCATTTGAAGACCTAGAAGTGTCCTTATATAAAGCTCGAGTTCTTGCATTGTCAAATTTCACTAAACCTTTTATAATGAAAATTAATGCTTATGTGACAGAATTAAGGGCGGTACTCAATCAAGAGGCCAGACCATTAGCCTACCTCAAGAAGGCTTTATGTGCTAAACACCTTGGATTACCTATATATAAGAATGAGTATTTGACAACTTTAATGGTTGTGAAGAGGTGGACACACTATTTTAAACAAGATCACTTTATTTTCAAGATTGATTATGAGAGCCTTAAATATTTGTTAGAATAAAAGATATATTCATCTATTCAAAGAAAAGGTTTAATTAAATTGTTGAGATTGAGGTACTAAATCCATTATAGAATAGGAAATGAAAATAAAATTGTAAATATATTGTCTAGAAGACTAGCATCTGTTGGAGACACAAATATAGACAGTCCTAAAGATTTAAATGCTATATTAGTAGTAGTGTCATCATAATATCAAAAAGTTTTTGACACTTACATCGAGGATCCTCATTTGCAATAAATTATAACTAGGAAGATGGTTAATATTCACATCTAGCTTAATAACAACTTAGTGGATGGTTTACTAAATTATAAGGATATAATTATTATTGGAGCTACAGGTGACTTCAAGAAGAAATTGATAAGTGTAGTTCATGATTCTCATATAAGAGGCCATGTTAGTATTCAGAATTCTTATATAAGGTTAAATACTTTATTATATTGGCCTTTCATAAAAAAGATGGTGAAACAAACAGTGAATGGATGTGATACATGCAAACAAGCCAAGTTAGAAAGGATTATCTATCCTGGATTATTACAACCATTGTCAGTTTCAAATGGAGTTTGGAGAGACATTACAATAGACCTTATTGAAAGCTTGTTAAGATATAAAGGCAAGGATATTATCCTAGTTATTGTAGATCAACTCACCAAGTACAACCATTTCACTGTCTTATCTCATCCATTCACTACCAAGTATGTTGTTGAGATATTCTTGAATCATTTTCTATAAGTTTCATGGGTTGCCTTCTACAATTATATCTAACACAATTATATCAGTTAGAGATAAGGTTTTTACAAGTGTGTTTTGGATTGAATTATTCAAGTTACTGGGAATTAAACTTTGTATAACTATAACATATCACCCTTAATCTAATGGTCAATCATAAAGGGTTAACTAATGCTTGGAAACCTACCTAAGGTGCATGACTATACATTCCTTAAAATAGTAGTATCTATGGATAGCAAGAGCTCAATGGTGGTATAATAAAATGATCACTCTGCCATTCAAATGAGTCATTTTCATGTAGTTTAAGGTTATCCATCTTTTGCTACAAAAATTATTTGCTTTGAAGTTATTTTTGTGGTTGTTGTGGAAGATATAATTTAGACATAAAAGAAGCTGAATCATATCTTGCAAGACAATTGGTTATGGCTAAAAGTATAATGAAGCAAATGGCTGATAAAGTCATATTAAAAAGTGAATTTCAAGTGGGGAATTGAGTTTTTCTTAAGCTACAACCATATAGGTAAGTTATTGTTGTTCTTAGAAAAAAAGGTAAGTTACTGTTGTTCTTAGAAAAAAAACAAAGTTGAATCCAAGGTATTTTGATCCCTATAAGATAATATATGATAATACAATGAATAAGGATAGTGACATAATATTTATTCTTAAGGTCAAAAAATTGTCATGAAAGGGGAAATTGTCAAAGTTAACACATAAAAAAAACACCAAAAAAAATATTTTTAAAACACAAAAATACATAAACCCTTAATAAATTTCTCTATTAAGGTAGGTAATTATTTGGACGTCCCATCTAATCTCAAAAGCCTATTGATTCATGTACAGCAATGCCCGCTAGACCTAATCGCCCAACGGATGCTAGGCAAGGCACCCAAACAGTCCCAACCATGGAGGAAAAACCTGGATCCCCGTGGACTGTTATAAAGGTAGGTGCAGGAGTTTGAACCCTAGACTTGGAGCCAACGACAATAGCCATAGGGCTCGACCACTCAAACCACCTGTGTTTAGGCTAGTGTAGTTTAACAAGGACCAAAACTCAAACTTGCATGGACAATGTTCATGGTAAAAAACTGAATATACTTGGTTTTACAATGGACTAAGTGCACACTAAAAACTGAAAATACGTCAAAAGATGATGTCCAGATAGGGTACTGAATGCCCTATATTTCTAGGAAAATCCCGTAACGTTCTTTAATCCAATGTCGAACTACACAAAGGTCAACTGTTGCCCCTTTCCAAAGATTCAGTTACAAAGAAAGGCAGAGTCATCGATCAAGTCAAAGGAGCGCTCCACTACATGTGGGATCAAAATTCCAACAAAAAACATGATAATTGATCAAGCATGGGGAAGTAAGAAATTTTGATACGCAGAAGAAATGCCTGGATGGAGATGATCAACAGAACATGGTACTCCAGTCGTTCACGATGATAGCCACACAGAAACCATCAAAAGAGGAAGCATCAATATCAATCCGTAATTCACCAAGGAGTCAGGATGTTCAATTCTTTCCACCATGTCAAAAAATGTGTTCATTGTCCGTGTAAAAGGGCAATTATGATCCTGCAGCATGTGTTCCTTAGACTTTTAATTGTACATGGGAAATCTATAAATGGTAAGTAATAGAAATTGCCTCTATAACAAACTATATAATTCAAGATAACCTGGACGAAATAGTAATTACCTTTGTCTTCATATGACCAGTTGGGTCCTGAACATTTGAATCTATCAAAGTTCTTCTATCATCATGTTGAACTGATTTTTCAACAGCCATATTAATTCCAGCCCTGTTGGACATTTTCCTAGTGACGGCTCTATAGGCAGAATCTGTATGTATTGTTTCCATTACTGAGCCAAAGAAGTTCGTTACAGGTACCTATAAGAGAGACAGGACAGAATGAAACAGTCAGCTAGAACTTACCCCAGCCTGCACATAACATTCAGGTAAAAGCAGTAAAGGGCACTTCTGTCTTAAAAAGGAATTTTATTCAGTAAGAAAATTAATGGTAATGGCTTCAATCTCACAGAAAGGATTGCTATACAACAGAAGTCAAGGTGAATTTACAAGGCTAAGCTGTAAATGTACTTATTCTTCTACCATAGGAATACATAAAGAGTTCATGAGAAACATGAAAAGCAGAATTCCAAGGTCTTTGATTGGGTAAGGAGAAGATGCAGGCTGTGTATCTGCTTATGCAGAAGACAACCACATTCAGCTTACAGCCCTGGAATTTTTATTACAAATGGACAAAAAAATTTCTTGAAAATTGGAATTGAAAATAAAATGCACACTTGAATCTTTGGGAAATACCAAATACTAAATGGAAAGATATAGAACATCCAAAAGTGCAACACAAATATGCAATAGTAGAAAAGCATAGGCTAAACAACTATATTCATGGAAAGCCAGTTACTACCACCTATTGAAGGATGATGGCGAAAAGCGATTACTAGCACTGGCACAAGCAAGTTAACAAAACATCTGAAAGACAAAATAAGAAAAAATTGACATCTAGAACTTCAGTACCTCATCCAAATGTCGTCGGTATAAATCTGTTCGGTAATATGCAGTTGACATCAATGTATTTGGATCATATGAAGTAAAAAGACTGCAAAAGAACCAAAAAAGTCACAGTTCATGGCCAAATTAGATATTGATTGGGATGTTACATATTTATACAAGCACTCTATGCAACCATATGCACTAATGAAATAAAACAGTTCAAAACTAGTCCCACCCTAATACAAAAGATCAAGAGAAATTTTGGCCGCTTTAGGCTCTTTTCCCTTTACAATTGAATTAAATAATCCATTTTATGATTACATCTAATAACACGGACCAGTTCAGTTATGCTTTGACCAGTTATGACTTATGAATTAAGAATTGCCAAAACTGATGGTGAATAAAACATGCATGGACAAGCCCATGAGATCCAGCTGGTACTAGTTATGAGGG
>NW_011500112.1:179768-249364 GCF_000495115.2 Populus euphratica
TGGGCGGCGGCAGCTAGGTATTCTGAATTGATATGAATATAAAGGTTGCGATGACACCATAAAACATAAAGGAAACATTTTACAAGCTGCTCATTTTAATGGTGCAAAGTCCTATTACAAGTGTACCTGCTTAATGAGGCGTTGTCATACATATTTAGCCTCTCAAAAAAGGCAAGTGTATAGAATGTAAAACGATCCACAACAGAAACACCAACCTGTGATCCATCACAACAAGACATTATAGCGTTTTGTACACTAAAATCTGGAAAAGAAGTGAACTTTAATAACATGGCACCAAATATATACAACTGAAGGGAGTAATAAACAGTCAAGGCCATCAACTTCCACTTACATCAGAGTCCAAGTGATGTGAGTACGAGTTCTCTCCTTTCATGCTACTGCCAATGGCCAAAACACCAGGTGAATGGAGCTGAAAAGGGGAGAAAATGTCCTTGTATCAGTATCATTATCAATTAGCTTATATATTTGCCTCCATCCATTAGCGATAGACTGGATTATAACAAGGTTATGGATGCACTGATAAAATATTTCTTGGAACAAACGAAAATTGTACTTAAGAGACAATCCATGATTGAGTAATTTGCTCCCTTTTTGCTCTTCAATCGACAAATTTACCAATGTATTGAAATTGGAAATTTAATTGCACAAACAAACCATGATTTCTTGTCAAACTATGACATTCACGGAAGGAATATATTCTTCTTTTAACTGTAGAAAGATTTTGTACATTTCTATAAATTCAACTACATGAAATTAGTTGGTGCTCAAATCAATATACAATTCAGGCATGTAAAAACTTGTCCCCTTTAGTCTTGTCCCCTTTAGTCCTCGATCTGCATAACCATTCAATACATCAAAGATAGGGGCTGCAATTAATTTCCATATCATTCATCACTTGACCCAACTTAATTGATCTGCATAACCATTCAATACATCAAAGATAGGGGCTGCAATTAATTTCCATATCATTCATCACTTGACCCAACTTAATTGATAAACATGACAACAAAGTTATGAAAATTATGTTAAAGAATCTCATTCTCATCAGCAGCAACTAATCTACATATATTGACATCAAAATTTTGGACTTAGATGTTCATAATTCATTGCTAACAAAATTTTCTAAATAACATTACATCAAGTTACTATGAATAGCAACAAAATAAAGGTAAGCGTTGACACTATATTCATAAGATTCCCATCAAAAGCAGATTAAATACCTGATTGAATAGAGTGGCAGCTTGGCAAGTGTCCACCATTATCAGCAATTCCTTGAATCTAGGTTTGTCACATTAAGCACAATTATCAGCCCGTGGTTCTTTAGGGATCACAGCAGTAACAGTAAAGGAAGTAACAAATAATGATCTAATTTTAAAAATATTGTATATTATTAGATAATTTATCTTTTCAGAGAAACTTCATTTAAAAGTGTGAAATTTTCATCCTGAACTGTCCAATTATCAAAAAGCTTGACAAAAGTGTCAGAACCAGATGTTATTCAAGCACCCACAAAGTATTTCATTATGATTTGATGACTAAGATTTCAAGCATTCTTCAAAGGTCAAAGTTAGATCTCACCTATGTTTCTCCTTCATTTGCTTTACAGCATCGGCTAAATCATGACTCTGGAGCTCTTCGGAGTCCTGGAATTTTAAGAATTCATCTCCTCCATGCCCTGTCATGTACAGAAGAATGTGGCTTCCTTCATCACTTAAGAGTCGCTTTGATCTTGGAACAGCAGTTTCATGGCGACCAGTCAGAACACGTAAAAAATTTTCAACTGTTACTTCATAACCTCGATAGTCCACCTGAGTGTTAGCAGCTCAATATAATCAGGGTCTGCTCAGGAAAGCACATTCTCCAAAATCCCTTCAACTATCTTTCTATTTAAAAAAGTGTATATTTACAATATAGAATACAATGGGAATATAAAGAATATCATCACAACAAGAGACATCTTTGTATGCCAAGATGACCAAACGGTTGCAAATTCAAATCTCATCACCCCTATTTTATTTGATAAATTAAGCACAAGGCAATGATACATCTATGTAAGTTTCAAGTCCAAAAAGCTTTCATTTGAAGGAGCATGTTAGAGAATAATATAAATCATATTTTGAGGCCTCACAAAATGTGCTTATATATGAACAACTATTATCCTCTCAACAGATCAAACAAACTCAAAACTTAAGTTTTAGGATTAAGATGGTTCTTTGATTACCCACAACAGAATAAATATATGAACAACTCATTTGGTGTGTCAATCAGATCTTATCTAAAAATTAATGGCAAGTTGAAAGCCATAAGTAGCTGAAGTTGAGCACTTCATGGATTTTATAGTTATTGAATGCTATAATTACAAACCTTGACCTTACAAGATGTACCAATTTTCAAGTACATGAACTGTTCAAATTTCTGAACATTTAACAAGAACAACTTCACACTAATTTGAAGGATGAGATTATAACAAGATTGCTGATTGAAAAGGACCATAATAGACCTACAAAAGTTGCAAATCATTTTATCGTCTAAAACATAGTAGAGGGAGTGGAAAGCTCATGAAGTGAAAGCAGACTCTAAAATACATTCATCAGAGTTGAAACCAATAATGTGCAACCTATGAACAATAATGGTCAAGTGCAGCTACTTTTCCTTAAAACTCTAAAGAAACAGCCCCTTCTTAAATGAGTTCCATTATTCACAAGTTGTCTTCGCAACTTTTTGACCCAAAAACATTGATAAGGAGTAAATATGCTTTTCAAAAGGGTAGGAGAACTAAACAGAAACCAAAAACTGACCTCCACATTGTCTCCATATAAGTTAAGTCTATGGTTTTCATTGTTGAAGACTTGTGCAGGGTACTTGTTCCTAGCATTACAAGCCATATCATCTGCCAACATCAGTATTATCCTCTCATCAGGTATACCTAATCGCTTAACTGTCCTGGAAACACACAAAAACTAAGACAGTACAGAAAAGGCTAAACAACAAGAAAAAGAAATGACGAGGTGATCAAAGCAACAAATTCAACATACTGGAATGCTCACCTATACAATGACAAAGTGTTCGCCATGTGCCGATAATTAAACCTGAAAGAAGGAAGGATAAAAAATAATCAATTCCACCGATACCTCCAAACAACAAAAAATCAAAAACCATAGAAAGGAACAGCCTTTCACTAGAAAAGAAAAAATTAACTAACTCTTACTTTATATATAAATGACTCAGTTCTCTATCATTTTCTTTATCAGTATATACCTAATTAGATCACAAGCTCAAAACCAATCATTGACACCATATATAACACATAGAAATGCAATCTTTTTACATCAAAAAACACAAGTCTAACATGGGTATCATAACATAACTACAAAGTAAGTAATTCCTAGTACTTAAAGCATATAAAATTCTAACATAGGTGTATCACATAGCACGTAAACATGTTACATATACTAAAGACAACCTAAATTCTAGCATGGGTATGATTAAACTATTCCAACAACAGCACAAATAAATCAAAAGGATTAAAACTTTGAAAAGAAATGAAGCTGAAACTTAATTACCAGAAACGAGAAGTGCAAACCAAGACAGCCCAGTTGTTAGTATGCATAGTGGTGTCAGCTGAAGAAGAATGAGAACTGTATGCAATTGCATTGTTAAGAAACAAAAACAGAAATATAGACATTTTAAAACTTAACAAACTGTAAATCTTGAACCCCATCATCATACACAAACAAAAACTCAATCTTGGCAACTTCTCAAAGATTTGTTTTTTCTTGATTCTAAACTACAGGCTACTCTCCTCTCTCTCACAAGGGACCGTGAAATGCCTTGTGCAGATCAAACAACCAATGGTTTGAATAAGATACCCAGAACGACTTGTCGTTAAAATTGCAGATAATGATGGGCTCGCAGGATCTCGTAGATTCAAAGAATAGCTCAGCCCATAGTAATGAAGTAGTTTCAAGCTTAGCCCAACAACTCCCAACTCCTACTTTTATTTTTCCATCTCTATTACTTCAATTCTTTCTCCCTCTCTTTCAGTGTTTAGAAATGCGGTGGTTTTTACTTCTACATGCGGTTTAAAAAAGTATTTTATTTAAAAAATATTAAATTAATATTTTATATAATATGCTGATGTTGAAAATTAAAAAAATTATTTAATATATTTTTAAATAAAAAATACTTTTAAAAAATATTAACTTATAAAATTACACATACAATACTATAGTAAAATTGAGTTAAATAATGGTTATGAATTAGAATTAGCCAGAAAACCTAATTTTTTTAAAAACATTACTAAAAAAATTTAATTTATTTTTTAAAATTAAATAATATTATTTTGATAAAAATATTAAGTATTTACATTGATAAAAATTTTACTCGGATTAGTGGGTCATAACCAAACAAATAAGTTTTATAATTAGAGTTTAGTGATAGGAAGTCTCTTGTAAAGTTAAAAGTGATTGTTGAATAATTTATTTACAAGGGTTACTTTATAAATTTAAAAGTTAATGTTGAATAATTTTTTTAAAAAAATTATTATAAAAAAAGTCAGAGTAACCCTTTTTGTTTGCAATGATGATTAAAATTATATTAATTAAAGTAGAATAAAAGAAGAGGAAAGAAAATGTATATCTATTTTGAAAAAATAAAAAATGTTCTTGAAACAAAAAGAAAAAGGCATCTAATTATAAATACTAGTTGTTTTTGCTTATTTTTTTAAAATAATTATTTTTAATTGTGTTACAAATAATATAAAAAAATTCATTTAATTTTTTAAAAAATATATATTAAAATAATATTTTTAAAGTTAACACATAAAAACATATAAAATAATTTTTTGTTAAAAAAATATTTTAAAAATGCATTTTGGAAAGTGATTCTAAACAACTTGCAGCGGTGACTTCTGCCATCACACTTCAATTCCTACTCTCTCTCTGTCTTTCTGCTTCTTCACCCTCACCGCATGCATCACTGCTACAGGTTCTTCTTTCTCTCTACCATTCGCATGCGCTTGTGTGTTCTGTGTATATGGGTCTGTCACTTTGTTTTTTTAATTTTCCTTCTGGTTAATGATAAAGATTCATTTTTTCACTTCATTTTCTCAGCCACCAAACATTATTTTATTTTTAAAATAAACCTTTTTTGACATAATGAGCTTGATGGCTTAGATGGGGTCTTTATTTATTGATTCTTACTTCTTCTCTTTTTTTAATATATTAGCTTATTGGGTTATGTGATTTCTGTTTTGAGCAGGGTTTTTGCAGTTTGATTTTTTCGCATAAAGCTTTTTCCTTTTCAGGTAATTCTAATGTAGATTGATTTTTCTATGAAGTTTTTCCCTTATTAGTCTGTATCAATGAGATATTTATTGGTCATGAATCCTCTTTGAAACCCATTTTGTTTTTGAGGGTTTCTTGATTTTTTATAAGTTTTGTATTTGGATCATTTACTCATTTTGCTTAACTTAGTCAGTGATTTCAACAGCTAGAATTGAAGTTCGGCCAAAAGGGTGAAGCCCTTCGAAGTTTTTTCTTGTGTGTTTATAAGCTATTCCTTATCATTTATTCATAAATGAGGTTCTTGTTAGCTTTCTCCTTGATTGAGTGATTGAATAAGCTTATTGGATGATGTAGTTTTTACATGCTCTTTTAGCAGGATATTCTTCTTCCTGTGATCATATGAAGAAGAAAAAGGGGATGAGGAGTGGTATTGATGGTGTAAATGCTGCATTGAGCTCTGATGACATCCTATGCGAGATCCTCCTTCGGGTGCCACCAGAAACTGTTTTTAGTTTAATCATAGTATCGAAGAGGTGGCTTCATGTTATCTGCAGCTCTGTTTTTTGTCAACATTATCTGAGGCGATGGCCACTGGCTTTTCGCATGTTGGGCTTCTTTGTGTGCAATAATTTGTACCTTGGAAGAGGTCAAAATGGTGTGCGCCGACCACGAACAGAACCTGCTATGCCATTATTGTCAACTTGTAAAGAGGGTGATGACTTGAAGTTCTCTAAGACCCTCAAGCAGTTTGGCTACTTCATCGACTCTTCCAATGGCCTTCTTCTTTGCGGTCGCCACCCAAAGAGATATTTTGTTTGGAATCCCATTACCAAACAACACTACAAAATTCCTAAGCCTCGGGTATACTTTGAAGACTTGTGCATGGCATTTCTTGCCGAGGACCATCCTAGTGTTGATATGTGCTACAAGGTCATTCGTGCAAAATGTGATTTCAGTCTTGATGAAGAAATGAAAACTGTCCCCATTGAGACTTTCAATTCCAAGACTAGTACATGGAATTTTTCTACATTGACCTGTGTTCCATCTTTGTCACTATGTCCTTGGTCAGTGGCCACTGTGGTGAAAGGTGTTGTTCACTGGTATGCAGCGCAGAGAAACTTAGCAATCTATGATCCTCATAATGGTGAGAGGCGCTTATCTTCGATTAAACTACCAGGCTCAATTGATTTTGAGGAGCGTGTTCTGGGGGAGTCCTTTGACGGGCGGTTGCAGTATGGTTGGAGCTGTAAGTCAGGGTTAGAGATATGGGTTCTTGAAAAGGAAGAAGCTGGCCATGCAACGACTCCCTCAGATGATGGATATCCAAACAAAGGCTGGAACTTGAGATACAGATTGAACTTCAAAATAATGTGGAAGAAGAATCCCACGTTCATGACAAAATCTTGCTTGCGAGACAAAGAAACTCAGATATTGTCATTTCTTCACCGAAACTCCAAATCAGTCTGCATCAGATCTGGTCCAGACATATTTCTCTTGCACCTTGCGAACCAAAAGGTTGAAGCTGTTCTTTATAATGGTCGTGGCTCTTCCATTTCATGGGATTTCAGCAGAGTGGCACCATACTTTCGGCCAGATTGGCCTCATTCTTCCTTATGCCTCCCTGGAAAGAGCATGACATGATCAGGTACTTCTTTGACAAAGTATTTTGTAAATATGGTATATGTAATACCTAGAGGCAGTTTTGTCTATCTAGCAGCTGCATGTATTTAACTAATGATTGCATAGGTATTGCAGACTTGAGGGTTTTCTTTCGTTATCGTACTTCTATGTGTGCCTGACTGTTTCTGTGGATGTTTTGTGCATCTATCTCACCACAATGGTTGCTGTGGTTCTATTTCCTCTTCAATGCTTAGCAATTAGCTATACTGTTGTTTGATGTGGTGTTTGTGTTTCCTTAAGCATTGCTTGAGAGGATGTGCTCGTATTTCCTGTATCATATGCAGGGTTTCTTCTGAACTTTGGACTGGTCCTTCCCTATTTTGTTTTGGTTTCGCAGTAGTTGAAGACGTAACTATGTTCCTTCTCATGCTTAGTGATTACAGAATGATGCAGACTCAGTAGCTCTCCAGGCTTAAAAAAGTGATTACAGAATGATGCACTGTGTGTCAGGCATTGTGATAGTTACAAAGAAGGTTACCAAAAAAAAAAAAGTTTTGACTTTTTGAAAAGCAGGTTTAAAAAAATTATGTTTGGGTAAAACTCTTCTGACATGGATTTTTTATTTGTAAAATAAATAAAATAAATATCTATGAATGAAAAGCAAATTATTTTAATTTATATAAGACTAAGATTTGAAATGTCATTATATGTGGGGTTATGGTGCAAAAAAATAACATCTATTTAGTTAACTAAATTGATTTTTTTATATGGTTGAGTATAAAATGTATTGAAATAATATATTTTTTATTTTTAAAGATTATTTTTTTAAAATAATTTAAAAATGCAAAAGTAAAAATAAATAGAGCTCAATAATTCTCCACGCATGAAAAATTGGCACTTCTGATGTCAAGAAATGTGGCTTGTGCCTTGCTTGTCCCCGGCTCTAACTCTGCTTGATGGATCTCATTTGAGATGATATATATATATATATATATATATATATATATATATTTTCTATTAATGAGAGGAAGAGGAAGACCAATGAAAAATAACCAAACAGTTGATCCTCGGAATGTGGCTTAATTCCATGACAAGAAGGCTCGCACAAGCACAACCTCTTTGCCCCTTCCTTTAATATAATAGAAAATTGGATAAAAATATATTTATACTATTTATTTATACCTTCTTTCTCTAAAAACAATATATATTTTTTGTTCAATCCCATTTTTCATCATTTTTTGTTAAAATTAATTAAAATCAACAATCCGGATCTGGATCTGAATATAAAAATTAAAATTATGAAATGTTTAAATTTATGGGAAAAAAATCCTAGTTTTGACGCTCTGATAGAATTTTTTTTTCAATTTTATCCCTTCATGACACGTTTCACAATATAATTTCATCTTCCTTGCCTTATTTTTATACCTCAACACTTATGAGAACTGTCATTGCTTATAAATTAAGATACTATTTGGTATTGTGTTTTATACGTTGGTTACCTAAAATTTAAATTTTTTATTTAAAATTAATATTTTTAAATTTTTAAATTGTTTTGATATATTAATATCCAAAATAATTTTTTTAAATAATAAAAAATATTATTTTAAAAAACATAGAGAACCACACTCAAAATCACAGTAAAAGACACAAGAAGCAGACACAGCGCCCCCAAAAGCTGCGTAAACGCACTTGCCTACAAATTTTTAAGGCAAACGAGGATCAGCACGTGTTGGAATAACTTGAACAGAAGAGCTGCATGATCCTCCATCAGCAGCAGCAAAGGTGACGCTGGTGTTATGTTGCATTGGAGCTGCATGGCCAGAGCCCGATTCCTGATGGCCAGCAGCAAAGGCGATGCTAACCCTGAACCACAGTTGAGGGTTAGCATTATCTACCACCAATGTAGGGTCCATTAAAGGAGAGAATCAGAGAGTTTTTGTAACTTCAATGATTACCAACAAGGAATGATGAGGATTAAGTGCTGTATTTTCATATGAGCACTAATCCTTATGCCTCACCATCACAATTTTACCAGGACTGGATTGATTACAGAATTATATAGAGAAAAAAATAGTAAATTGTCACCCAGTCCAGGTGTTTTTACCAGAATAGTCAGTCTTTTGCTGGAAAATCCTAATATCGCATCCCTATCGCAAATTCTTCAAATCCTAATCTTCTTTCACAAGCATTATTTTTTCTCCCTTAAAAAATGTCAGCTAGGTGTACAACAAAATGAAGAAATGTCACTACATTGATATGGGAGCAATGGCATCCCTTCTTGCAGCAATGGACTACCTATAGAAAAGAATTTCAAAGGAGTTGTCGTAATGTCTAGTGTAATGCAAAATCTCTGAAAATGAATAACCTCCCAGGAGACCATCGACAGTTGAGGAGCTCGAGGGTTGAATTTACATCTTTCAGTAACGAGAGACCAACAAATAGAAATCAATCCATTTCTGCGGTGTGATGATGTTTATTCGATGCGTGGCAGCAAGAAACTAAAGCCTGAGTTCTCGCGAATCAGAGGTGGTGGTTCAATGTCAGCAATGTCAATTTGTTCCATGGACTTTGATAAGTCATCAACTGAAAATGGAATGCTGCAAACATGAAAAATTTTGTAACAGGTCAGCGACAGCCTCAAGGTCAGGTTACATGCAAAGGTGGTTGAGGAGATGCCTCTTCTTTTGCCAAAGAAACATTCATAAGCTTCTATCCATTAATAAGATTTTTAGCTGATTTCAATGCAAGTGGAGAGCACTGGTTTCTTGGTGAAAGTTTCCAGCTAAGAATTCTAGTTGGGTATCAGAAAATGTGCATCACATGTTCAAATTAATAAAAGACAAAAAGGGTCAATGATGCAGAAGGTAAAGGAGAGGCTAATATTGCTTGCTGACCTTGAATCATCATCCAGCAGGAAAGAAGTACTAACTGCATTATTTGAATCTTCCGTCATCAACACCCTCATATTCGATATAACCTGCACAAAAGCATACACATGGGAAAACTCAGCTGGATCAGTTATTCCTCAAACGTAATACTGCTATGGTTACTAATGTTCCCATGTGACAAAGATGACTCTAACCTAGTGTAGTAATGGCATCGACAAGAACTTACATCAGTGGACACACTATGTGTGCCATACTTGTCATCCCAGTACATGGTACTGATTCGGTACAGCTGCTGGATACTTAGAACCTGTATATAGAGTTTAATTTGGTTATGGCATATAGTGAAGATGACAACATAAGAAAAGAGTATATCTAGGCACTCTTAGATAAGAATTCATCACTCACCGGGCACAGGTCATGGCTTATCTCATCCAAAGTTTTCTTCGGCTTCTGATGAATAACCTACATCAGAAAAGGATCAAATGGAACATGTCATTTGCTTTTCTTATTCATTATCTTGACGTGTAATTGTGATCTAGTGGAAGAACTGGTAAATTAATAAAGAACAAAAAGATACCAGAAACCCGATAGCCTGTCTAATATGCTTGAGCTCATCCCAGGATGAACCTGCATACTGCATTTATATATTTTCATTTTTGTTAGTGTTTCTTATAGGTTATGATCACAGAATGTGAGTAAATGAATCCCAGGTACCTCATCTGTTGCGTTGTAACACCAGTGCTCCAATTCGGCCAACCCAGCTTTAACATATTCACCATTGCTAAATGAACAGCATTCTCTTCTTAATAAAAGGCTGCCAAAAAAAGGTTCATAAGTAACCAAAATTATGGCCACAGTAGAAGACAAACGAAAATGGGAGAATAGACTGAATACCTGTTGAATAGTTGAACATTGATGAAGGAAAATATCTGCGTGAACACCTTACGAACTAAAAATGGGGGTACCTAGAAAAAGAATCATTGGAAAATTAATTTACATTTCACATGATGTTAAAAAGATCTGAAAATCTATTAAAAACAAATGAAAGCTGATCCCTAGTAGATTCCAATGTTCCCTCAGAGGTCATCTTCCTGTCATCTCTACCTTCACAAATAGGTCGAGATGACTATTGACAGCTGATCCATACTATATAAGCGATGCAGAAAGTAGGGAAACTTCGATAATAAAGCACATAAAAGGGAGGTCTCTTACGTGGTTAGATTTCAAAGTGCTTAAGAAGTTTCCAAGGCTCTTCACAATCCCTTGCCAGTGAGCAATCAGGGCTTGCTGGGCTGCAGTGTTGGCTAATGAGCGTGCCCCCTTCACTAAGCTTGCTCTGGATGTTCTCGGGGCCTATAAATTGTGTTCAAACAAATGCTATATAAGAAATTTACAAAAAATAATCTAAACATGTTCGTGGAAGCATAATTGCATAGAAAATATACCTGGATGCATAATCCAAGCAAAGGAGATATTTCTTTCTTCAGATTATCCCGAATCATTCCATAAATTTTTTCTACATATGCTGTAAGCTGCTGCTTGAAAAGCAAAGCGGGGTACTTGGCTTCAACTTGCCGCAAAGTGTCCACTCCACCATTACTGATCAAGGATGGATTGACTCCTTGTGGAGCTCCACGGAAACTCTGAAGGAACATAACATAGACACCTGAATTTAGTAAGAAAATAAATTTTCCAGTTGGCTTTTGGTGATTTCAATCAGAATTGTGCATACCTGTGTCATTCTTCCAAATATAGTAGCTGATGATGATCGTCGGCGCTGTGGAGCCATTCCTGCTGCGCCACTTGCTTTCAATGTACGTTGAAGCAGTAAGAGAAGTGTTGAGGCATTGGATAACCAATAGGCCAAGCTATCATTGTTATCCTGGGTCTGATGTTCAAAGTAAAATAACTTGTGAAAAGGGGTGACTTATGTGGAAAAGAATGGTGATAAATAAAAACTTTAATGCCTAAGATTTGGCATTTCAAACCTCAATAGCATGGCCTATGGTCTGGATGATCCGATCAAACACACTAGTTCGCTCAACTTCAAATGATCTCCACTGCAAAAGGCACTTGTATATGATACAAGCAGCTATAGGTCTATTCCCAGCAAAGCCTAGGTGTTGTGCGACACAACGAATGAGCAACTCCTGATTCTCCTGTTGTTTCTCATTTAATGACTTCTGTGGTTTATCATCTACTTCAGAGTGCTCCCTGTGGTTCAATGAAGGGCTCTGCAGATCCTAATCCATTTGATCAGGTGAACAGAAACAGAAAAAGAGTCAAGAAAGAACATTATATAGGAACTTAAAAAACTGAAGATGGACTATTATGCGATTAATGCTTACCAAACCTGTTCTTGCAGCATCAACTGGAATGTGACTTTCAACCCTCTGCCAAATATCAGAAAATGAAAAAGCTCTAGCTCGTTCTGTAACAGAAAATTCAAAGTCTAATATAACACTATAAGCAAGTACCTGCATTACTGATCTGGAGCGTCCTGAGAGGAACTTGATGGGTGCCATGGACAGAGCCTGTTGCCGTAGGACTTTATTCTCTGACTCTAAATTGGTAAGTTTCTCTTCTAGCCTGATAATAAAAAGTACAGATTAATATTTTCCATGGGACAGATAATAATTAGAACCTCAAAAGTCTGCTGTGCAGGAGAATTATAGTTTTCAGCATACAAGTGGTTTCTACAATATTAAAATAAAGCAGTCAAGAGAAACTATTCTTGACGTTCTACCTTTGCAAGGATTCCTGAAGTTGTTGAACCTTTTTCTCTGTCTCTTCCAATTTTTCCCGTCTTTCTTCGCTAATCTCTTGTACTTCACTGTATTTCTTTTGAGTATCATCAGCTCTTTGTTTCGCAGAATCTAACGTGACCTGCAGAGCATGAGACCAGTGACAAGACTGACTAAATGAAATAACAAATTTTGCAGCTGGTGTACGTACAATAAACCAAAACCTGTGCAAACTCAAAAGTTTTTTTAGTTGATAGACATGCATACATTGATTCTACTGAATCCATATAGCGGGAAGGGATTTCGCTAACTGGTGCATTATTTTCCCAACATGTTTCTTCCTTTGGAAATGAAATGGCTACTTGATATCACGTGTTTGATTATAAAAGAAAAATGCTATTTATTTGATCACAAGATCAAAACTCATACCTTAAGGTTTTCTACTTCTTCTGTTAGAGAATCAATTTTCTTAGTATCTTCAACGAGTACTTGAGTTTCTTTAATTACATGAGGTGCCTCATTAATAGCATTCTTTGCAGCCTCCCTCTCCTTGACTATCAAAGCATTAGCTTCTTCTATTTTAATTTTCATCTCTTCCAATGAATTGTGGAATTTCACTGCCTCTTGCGCTCTTGCTTCTTCTGAATCGGTCTGCATCAATGATTTCAAGCCTTGGCATGAGCAGATAATCATCAAAATCCACAGCTAAAAGCAACAATTTCTTCTCGTCATAAATGATCAGGTAATAATTGAAGGATGTTGAAGTCAAATAATTTTCCATTTAGACTCAAAATCGTACTTCCTGCTGGATGTTGTGTTAGCATAATGCTTTTCGCAATATGCTGTAAATTTACACAACCAAGAACACTCTTCGGAAAATATCAATCTGCAGAACATGTTACCCTTAAACGTTTTTCGAGCTGTAGACGCCATGTGAGTTCCTCTACATGCTTTTCAAGCTTGTCTTTGGCTTCTCTTAGTGCACCTGTGTCTCTTGCAGCCTGCGAGAAATTGGAGATGTATGTCAATAATCCTATTTAAAAACCACAGGCAAAAGGTGATACAGGTTTCAAGCATTTAGCAGGAAAGAAATGCTGTGCAAGACATCCTATTCGTATCCAATAGATGCTGTGATTGTAGTCGTTGCCTTGTCATTACTATGACAGACCGTAAGGTGTCAAGGGTGGCCTATTGTTCATGTTAATTCTTATCAAAATATCCTCTGTTTCTAGTATTCAACTAAGCCAACATGGCTCGGAGTAATCGTTCAACAATTCAATTTGCAGTTGATGCACAAACACCGTGTTTCTGGCTTACAACGAACACTTGACTGAAACTTTTGGCTGCTCATTAGCACTACTATCTCTAAATCTAGAAGAACTCGGTTTAATTTCATTTAATTGCTAATCATTTGTTAACCAATATGCTAAGATTATCTAATGAAGTACAGTTGATATAAGCGTTTGCAAAATTATATTCGTTAAATTATGTTGTTCCCTTAGCTCAAAAGGTTGCAAACATAAAGTTGAAGATTACACATGGAAATGAAAAACCTTTTAAAGCCATATAAATAAGAGATTGAACAATACTGACCATTTTGAGCAACCTTAGCTCTCTTCTGGCAACTCTACACCTCCATCCTGTTTGGGTGACAACTGCACCTCTCTTTAGCCTCTTATAGTAGGAAACAGCTTTATGACAGCGCCACCGGGCCTGCATTGCTCATCCAAGTAAAGAGTGCTATATTTGACTGCAGGAACACCAGAAAGTAGAGAATTAATGAATAAGTTATGTATTGTCAAGGGGGATAACCTGGATAATGGTTGCAGCTTTAGTTCGTTTCCTAAATCTGAATTCCTTGCGAGCAATCATAGCTCTTAAACCTGTTTGCACGACAAGTGCAGATACATGAAGTTTCTTGTAGGCTGTTCTGGCTGCATATTTACGTGTATGCTTCTGAATTTTTATAGCAGCTGCCTCCCTCCTCATTCTGTCAAAAATTTTGCAAGCTAGTCTTCCTACAAAATCATACATGTTCATGTGAAATAAGTCAAGGGAAAAAAAGTTTGCAGAAGAACAGGAAACAAAAGGTACACATGGAATTAAGAAAAAAGATGATTGAAATATCCGGGACAAAAAAAATGCATTTCTAAACCAGGTTAAGCTATTAGATTTTCTAATGAATCACCTCTCCATAGTGATTGCACCAATACAGTAGCCTTCCGCAATGCAATAAACCTTTTACGAGCATAGTGCGTCTGTACACACCCCTGGATGGTTTTTGCTGCATTGTTGAGTACCTCAGCTCTTCTTGCATCCAATTCAGCCATCTGACCAGCTCTCAAGAATACCTTTGTTTTACCGATCTGCAAACCAAACCAGGGCAAATTGAACATATAATTCTGACCAATGGCTTCAATTATTTTGAAACATGTATGTGACTGAATGAATGATCATTAATTTGTAACATAGACATCTACTGTGAATCATGTGTTACATATCATTCGTGCTGCTTACACATCAGAAAAACACTCTCATAATGATCTCCTACATTATCTGCTATTACCAGCAAAAGCAAAGAAACTTCAAGAATACCTGGAACCCTTGAAGTCCCTTCTTTTCCAAAATCTTTTTGCAAGCAACCTTTTCGTCATAGCTGCTCACAATAAATTTTATATATAATAAATCCACATATTTTTCAAGTGTAATCAGAAAATTCAATCAATTATTTAGAAGTGGCCACAACTTTAAAGTGAAAGAAGTCTCAAATATCATCTACTTAAGCAGCATTTTATCCTCAAACAGATCACTTACCTTCCTGCCAAAGCCTCAGGGTAAAGAAGTCCAAATCGATTTACAAATTCAAAGAAAGGGCGACGAGTAGGGTATCCAGCCATACTAATTCGGATTGCTTCTAAAACACCCTACATGAACAGCCATTAGTAATAAATTAACAAATAAAACAAACAAGAATTTGTGTGAAAACCACCTTGAAACTAAATAACTATCAGATTGAAAAGGGAATCGGATAATTTGTATCCATTTTTTGCAAAAGACTTAGAGAAACATAAGCTTTTTTAAAAAACAAGTTATACTATGAAGCAATGTTAGCTTGAACTTACACCACAACGCAATTGCTGCATGATATTGATATTCTCAAATATGGCAGGTTTTAGCTGATTGTTTGGCTTAACACATCTTATGTAGTGAGGTTCAGTAGAATTTAATGTTTCCATTAGTTGTTGAAGTTGTAGCTGCATCATTTTGAATACAGAATGTTAGTTCTCAATTCCTGAACTACACGAAGCATACGATATTTCTGACAAAAGACATGGTGGATACATATAGACTATCAAATCAACTGGTGTTTATGTAAGAAAAAAGCAACTGCCTTTGTCATCTAGATAACATAGGAAAATTACCTTAAAACGAGAACCAATCGAAGAGAACTTTGAAGATTTGCTTGTCTCTACTGGAAGTGGAGGGAAAAGACCTGCTACAAAAGGACATTTGGAAACACCTAACAAATCTTGATGTTCAGGAACTACATAGTCTTTGTTCTTGTCCAAAAAGTGGTCGGATTGATACTGAACCTGAAAATGCAAGAAAATAATCTTAAAGTAGCCACAGTTCAAATCATGCAAGTATATACTAATAATGTTTTATCGATAGAGCTTACCTCTCCAGCATAATGAGCAATGGTGAAATCTGTGCGAGACAATTTTGGCTTGATAAAGCGCTTGTGAACTTTAAATGTTTGATAAAGCTTGTTTGAAAATGTTTCATGTGTCGACTTGGGAAACATGCTGAAAAGAAGACATTGTTAACAAGAATTGAGAAACCAATTTGATCTTCGACAATAAGATTAAAGAAAGAAACAACATGCAGCTGACAAGAGATACGTGGAAATTTCTTAATTATTTTAAGTGGGAATTACAGCCAGCACTCTTTGCATTTTGATGCAAATTATCCTGGAAAGCATGGATTAAAGTAACATACCAAGCTTCATCAAGGAGAGCTACTATCCCACCAGGTTTCTGCAGGATCCCAAGAAAAAAATAGACAAGTAAACAATAGGAGCAATGGTGTGCAAAATGTCATAAAAACAATTTTAAAAATAGTTTGAGGAGTGCTCAAAACTTGCACGTGCATGCCCCATCACAGTCCTTTGTCAACGATCTAGGTATAGAAGAAAAGAGAAAATGTGAATCATGGGGGAAAAACCTTTTCAATAAGATCCAAGACATCTTGATTGTCGACAAACTCAATGTAGCTCCAATCAATCTGCTCTTTTGTGTATTCCTCTTGTTCCATTTTGAAGACGTGCTGTGAGTCATTACCAAACCTTCTTTAGTTAAATAGTTGAAAATGACTCTAGCTAAATGGTCAACATGGTTTGCAGGATTACCTGGTTGAAATGTTGCTGCAACTTCTCGTTTGTGTAATTAATACAGAACTGCTCAAAGCTGCAAAGAAAGGATTGTAAAATTGTTACAAGAATTGCCCGTGTAGTTCCTATAATTTATTTAAGTATAAAACCATCCATTCAATTATATGCATTTAGCTTTCATCGGTTCTTGCCTATTTGTCTTGAAGCTTTCAAAACCGTAGATGTCGAGGACTCCAATCAGAGATTTTGAGTTAGGATCCTGTCCAATGGAGTTATTAATCTTATCCACTATCCTGCAGATGACCCAACAAAGTTAACATCGTAAGAATTCTACAAAGGACATCAATTGAAGACATTAATGTCTTACCAATCAAATAAACGAGAATAAATCGTCTTAGCAAAACCATCCCTGCTAATCACTGCACTTTGAGGATCAAGACTTCGCTTGATAACCTCCTCGGGAGTGATCATGACACGCTTGCATAATGCATCTTCCAAGGCAACAGGATCACACCTGGAATAAACAAAAAATGTGGCAATAACATCTAACATGAAAGCAAACACATCAGATACCATCCATGCTTATGTATGAAAATTAGATGTTGTACATTAGCAGCTCCGCAGTTGTTTTGAGATGGAATTTAGCTTGATCATCTTTAGGTACTGATGAATCAACTTCCTTTCCCCTAGCAAAATCAATATTTCCAATATGAAGAACTGCAGCAACAACTCTGAAAATTGCTTCCTAGGAGAGAGAGAAAGAGAGTAAGATGTCAGACCGACTGGTAGTAGTCAAAAGCATATTACTTCAAAAGTTATACCTGCTCCCTTGCACTTATTCCAACAATATCCATAGCTCTTCTTGTGGCAAGGTAGTCATGCGCATCGCTTACACCAACCAGTTCAAAGCAAGTTGACTGGTTAAGATAGTGGAATGATTTTGGGCTCCCCAACTTATACCTCTCCACTTCCTGTTAACAATAAGCTAGAACTTGAATCAAACTAGCTTGATAAACGCGCGCCATTAACTATCCATTAAATGTAAAATCACAGTTGGAGCTCTCATTTCATCAGAAAGTTACCTCCTGTGGTGCGGCACATAGAAGGTAAAAACAATGGTAGTTGCGTTCAGGATTGGAAACTTGGCAAACACGGGATCTCTCTAGAAGATAAGTTCTGATGGCAGCTCCAGAAATTCTTCCATGCTTGTCAAACTGGATCTCAACAAATTTACCAAAACGGCTGCACCAGTATTAATTTTAGGAACACATCAATGCAAAAACACCAATGAATATAGTTTTGAAACTTCTTGATGACATTGTCAATAAAATTATGGGAGGTATGGTTCATGACGGGAAAAAATTAGCCCTTCATTGTTGCAGAAGATTTGATGTTAAAGCATGCATGTAGCAATTTTAGTCGATACTCATTTCATCTCAAAGTGAATTATCTCACCTGGAATTGTTATTTCTAACAGTTTTAGCATTCCCGAAAGCTTCAAGGACTGGATTTGACTGCAATCAGATCAGATAACAGAAAAGTCTAATCAGATGCCTGTGTGAAATGAAAGGAATACCCTAGTTGAAACTCTAACGGTTGGAGCGAAAGATGAATGTTCAAACATACTTCAAGAACTTGTTGTTCAACTGTTCGTCCTTCAGTGGCAGCTCGTCCGCCTAAAAATGCAAGGTACCTCATAAGCATTTTCGTGGTCTCGGTTTTACCTGCACCACTTTCACCACTGACCAAAATGGAATTGCTCTTCCCTTCAATGACCATTGCCCTGAATTTAACAAAGCATTTCATTGACTATGTCTTCATTTATAAAGAAAATGACAAATGGGAGTAGGAATTACCTGTATGAAACATCAGCAACCGCAAATACATGAGGACTTAACTCTCCAAATGGTGCTCCCTTGTATTGTTGCATCATGTGACCATCATAGAGATGGGGCAGTCTTTGAAATGGATTGATGGCAATAAGAATATTTCCAGTATACGTCTGAGATTGAAAGGCAGAGGTTTATATCGTTACACAGATCACTGAATCGGAAATCTTTTTTCTTTTTTTTTAAAAAAATTTAGAGCAACTTTTGTATGTATTGTTAACATGAAGGGGAAGGAAGATTTACATAGATTTCATTCAGCTCATATCTTGTTTTGAGATTCTCCAGAACTCCAGGCTCGTGCAAGTAAGAAAGCTTTGTCATGTCATCAACTCCACCAGCAGGAGCTTCCGTATCTTTCGGATATATTTTCGATAATTTTGCCGTGACCTTTTGTTAGCAAAACAGGAATGACAATGTCAGGAGGCTAGAAAAACTCAAATATTAAAATGAAATATGAAGAGTTTTAGGACTAAATCATAAATATCACTGCGAGATTAGTTTTAATCATTTGTTTTTGCAATGGAGACATGCAAGGCGATTTTTAGGACTAAATCATAAATATCACTGCGAGATTAGTTTTAATCACTTGTTTTTGTAATTGAGACATGCATGGCCAGTTTAGTAGGACAAAAGATGCTAAGAACAAGTATTTTTCTGAATTTCAGAACATGTAGAACTAGTTCCTCGAATGCAAACCATAACATGATTACAGAGGAACAAAGAATCAAACTGTAAGTAAAATTTATTACTTCAGAACCATCAACTACATGAACTGATATGCTACAAAAAGAAAGTGAGCAAAAAGGAAACAACTTAAGGCATTTGATGCACCTTCTTCCCATTTGAAGCTTCAATCTCGGCATCCTGTCCAGTAATCTTTGATACCTTCCCATAAAGCCAAGCCAGCTCATGGTCTTCAACCCAAACATGAGAACCTACAATTATATTCTCCTTACTTCCCTGAGTATTCAAAGCATAAACATATAAGGTGCAGGATGTGAATATTTGGCTAGAATGTAATGTTACTTTCATAATATTTACGTAGTTGGTGTTACACCCTTAGCTACATGGAAAGAAATCAAACAATCAGAAACTAATTAGGCACCGTTTGTTTTTTAATTTGGAACTGTCGTTTAAAAGTAAATTTTACTTGAAAAGGCATACATTAATGCCTTTTTTCTTTTTTAATATTTTCCAATAATTTTAATATATATATTCAGCTTTTCTAACATCTTAAGAGTATATTGTTTTGTTAAAGCTGACATGATTGTTTTGTTAACAAAATTCTAATATCATATTAAAAAATTAATTTAACCTAATAATTTAAATTTTTATTATAAAAAATATTTTATATTATTCTCCTCTGCATTCTTCTTCTGTTCTTCATGAAAGTGTTCCGTCCTAATTCCTATTATCCAAGCTTAAACCATTTGTGATTCCCACATTAACAATTGAAGATAAATCAATTTTCCAGCCCCATGAAAGCTGCCTCAATGCAGCCACATTGTTGCTAGATCATGTCGACAATACTATGAGATCGTACCATTAACTCTTTCTTCATAGAAAGGATTCATACAAAGACTTGTCACACGAAAACAACAATTGCAATAATAAAAAGAAATCAATCCACTTACCATTTTGAAGAAATCTAAATTCAAGTTTGGACTAAGCAAGCTCCATCTTCATAAAATGTAAAGATCCAACCATTCAACTTTCTTGGCTCCAAATTCTACCTTCACCTCGTTGATCGTACCAAATCTATATATACATAGATCAAAGCAATGATCATGTTGGCACCTCCATTAAAGACCCTTTTAGGCACAAACATGGATTGGACTCACAATTTCACAAAAACTAGATCAAGGTCAATTCTTTTTCTTCTTTTTTACACCCCAATTCCAAATATGGGGAAAAAATAAAAAAATAACGGACTTTTAAAGGAAATAAATCAAGTTCGGACTGAAAAGAAACTGAAAATTTTGGTTTAAATCTTTGTTTAGAAGAGGAAGGAAGGAAGGAAGGAAGAATGGAGAGTGAAGAGAGTTTCTGTTTTTAGTGGACGAAAGATAGTGAATTAGTATGAGATGATGAGACAGTCTTCAAGACGACCTTTGAGTTCGGTTTGGTTCCCTTTGGTTTCGCGCCAATTCGTGGCTCCTAACCAAGTCTTCTCTAAAATGCCTCCATCCATTCATCCTATTGGATCGTGCTTCATCTCTTCTTCATGGCCGTTGGATTTTAATCCACCCATCATCTAAAACATTATCATTTGATAACGCATTAAAAGAGAAAATATATTTTATGTATTATTATTAATATAGTTGATAATATTTTATATACCAAATTTAGGACCTAAACTTGGTTAACAAAAAAATTCCTGGAATATTATATATTTATCATTATAATTGATTTAATATATAAATTATTCTTATAATACTATTTCTCCTTTTTTTTTCTTTCCAAATCCTTTTATATATATATGCTTTTTTTCCCTTTCAAATCCATGATAGAACCTAGCAAGAAACAAGTTTTCTTTGCTTTTGTTAACAAAAAAATTTCTGAAATATTATATATTTATAATTATAATTGATTCAATATATAAAATATTCTTATAATACTATTTCTCCATCCTTTTCTTTCCTAATGCTTTATATGTGTGTGTGTTTATCTTTCAAATCCACAACCAGGTTTCTTTCCTAATGCTTTATATATGTGTATGTGTGTTTATCTTTCAAATCCACAACCAGTCCTCCTCACCATTGCCATCTCTTAATTTAGAGTAGCCACCAGCCAACTACTATATTTAACAACCACAACACCACCAATCTACCATCGCCTCCCAATCATCATCCACAAATCAGCAACATTGTTGCCAACAACCCTTCTCCAATAGCCAGCCTCTCGGACACAAGCATGCACCACCACGATCGACCTCCTCCATAACTATTACCGAAGCAACACCACCAGAGGCGGAATCAAGGGGTGGCAAGCAAGGCTCGGGTCCCTGCAAGATACCCCTATAAAATATTTTAAATATTTTTTATTTAGCATTTAAATACAATAAGTAATAAGTTATCTAATAATAAATTATTATTTCATTAATTAATTATCATTGAATAAAAAATTATCTCTTTATTTAAGTTGTAAAAACAAAAATATAACCTAAATAAAAATATAACTTGTTCAATTTAATTATTTTTCACTGTTTTTTTTTATTTTTTTAGAATCCTAACCAAAACAATATAATAATAATACAAAGCAATGTGAAAAAATTAAAATAAAGCTGTCAATTAATTTATTATTCATCAATATATATATATATATAATTCTGCTATTATTTTTTCTAAATCTACTAGTTTTATCATTTTTTTGATTTTTTATTATAATGAATGTCATTTTTTCTAACAAATTGAATATATTTTATAAGTTTGTTTCGATTAAGTTCAGATATTTTTCTGTTTTATTTTTAGTAAAAATATTAAAATTATCAATTTTTTCTTACATATCTAATAAATTTGTCATGATTTTTTTAACCAAATTAAATTCTTTAAAGAATACATACCCATTTTAATTCAATTTAAATTTTTTTTAGAATTAATAATTTTATTTTTTATGTTTGATTTACTTTTATATATCAATTTTTTTAATATATCAATTTTATTTTTGTATATTAATATATTTTACATGTAAAAATTTATATCTATTATATTATTTTTAGCCCTCCCTGTTAGGTAACCCCAGCTCCGCCCCTGAACACCACCTGAAAACCATCAACCGCTATAGCTTTCTCTCACCTGAACAGCCTAGTAGTGTTAGCAAACACAGCCACCAACTGCCATCTTTATTTTAATATTTATTGTCAGACCTGAGAACTAATAAATATTATTTACTTTTCAAAACCATGCACCTCCTTTTCTCTTCTACAAGTGTATTTTTCTTTTTAAATTCTCGTTTGGCCGTAGTTTGCTTGCAAAATAAATAGTTTTTTGTGCAATTCTTAGAAATATAAGTGTTTCGGAAAGAATTTAGTTTTTTTAAAATCAAATATAATACCTTAGAACACTAGTATATTTAACATTTTTATCAATAAAAATATTTTATCAGTATTTATTCTAATTTTTCATGTTGATCCATGAATGTAAAACATCTGTCGAAAAATCACTCCTTACTAATTTATTTTTTGTTAGAATATCCCTTGGCAAAGATGTTCGTAAAAATATATATATCATTATATTGTTTAATTTTTTTAATTTTTTCTATAGATTTTGGTTAGGTTTCCCTTGATATATACCATAACATATTTTTAATGCAAATCCTGAAAATTTTAATCTATAAAGATCGAGATAAAATATAAAAAAATTACAAGTCTAATAAATTTGTCATGATTTTTTTAGTCAAATTAAATTCTTTAAAGAATACATACCCATTTTAATTCAATTTAAATTTTTTTTAGAACTAATAATTTTATTTTTTATGTTTGATTTGCTTTTATATATCAATTTTTTTAATATATTAATTTTATTTTTATATGTTAGTGTGGTTTACATGTAAAAAATTATACCTTGTTATTTTACATGTAAAACTTTATACCTATTATATTATTTTTGGCCCTCCCTGTTAGGCAACCCCATTATTTTTGGCCCTCCCTGTTAGGTAACCCCAGCTCCGCCCCTGAACACCACCTGAAAACCATCAACCGCTATAGCTTTCTCTCACCTGAACAGCCTAGTAGTGTTAGCAAACACAGCCACCAACTGCCATCTTTATTTTAATATTTATTGTCAGACCTGAGAACTAATAAATATTATTTACTTTTCAAAACCATGCACCTCTTTTTCTCTTCTACAAGTGTATTTTTCTTTTTAAATTCTCGTTTGGCCGTAGTTTGCTTGCAAAATAAATAGTTTTTTGTGCAATTCTTAGAAATATCAGTGTTTTGGAAAGAATTTAGTTTTTTTAAAATCAAATATAATACCTTAGAATACTAGTATATTAATATTTTTATCAATAAAAATATTTTATCGGTATTTATTCTAATTTTTCATGTTAATCCATGAATGTAAAACATCTGTTGAAAAATCACTCCTTACTAATTTATTTTTTGTTAGAATATCCCTTGGTAAAGATGTTTATAAAAATATACATATCATTATATTGTTTAATTGTTTTAATTTTTTCTATATATTTTGATTAGGTTTCCCTTGATATATACCATAATATATTTTTAATGCAAATCCTGAAATTTTTAATCTATAAAGATCGAGATAAAATATTAATAGAAAAAACTCATCAATGATTCTTACGTTACCTAGTTAAAACAATATAAAAGTTAATCATATGAGAGAAATATATCCTCCTGCTTATTCTTTTATAATCACTTAAAATACGTATTTTACATTTAATGAGAGAACATATTCTCAAAAGAAATATTATTCCTTCTTTTTCCTTAAATAATCTGAATATCTAATCTAGTGTTTACATTATTAAATTTTAGCCAAAATTTCATATAAAAAATTAAAAAAATTATTTTAATATATTTTTACACAAAAATATTTTTAAAAAACCAGTCACTGCTGTAGCTTCATGGACCATTATTACCTGAGGCGGCAGTTCCACCGTCGCAATCTATAAAATTGAACACAGTAGCTTATGTTCTGATAGCATTTACTGTTCTTGTGTGGAAATCTCCGGTCAAAGTGTCAATTTCAATCTAGGCAAATGCAGGCCCGTAGGGTGAAGTAATTAGGTGGGTGTCCCTGACCAGTCAAAGCCAATGCCGGCTCTGATGTAAAATCCATGAGCTGAAAAAGGTCTATTCGCTCCGGTCAGCCGTGGATAACTGATGGTTTGAGAATGTGTTTGGGATTATTTTTAAAATATTTTTTATTGAAAAGTAATTAAAATAATATTTATTTTAATTTTTAGAAATTATTTTTGATATATTTAAAAACATAAAAAATATTAATTTAAAATAAATAAAAAATTTAAATTTTTTTAAGCTGAAAAAGGTCTATTCGCTCCGGTCAGCCGTGGATAACTGATGGTTTGAGAATGTGTTTGGGATTATTTTTAAAGTATTTTTTATTTAAAAATAATTAAAATAATATTTATTTTAATTTTTAGAAATTATTATTATTAATTTAAAAAATTAAAAAAATATTAATTTAAAAAAAAAAAAAAATTTCCAATATATTTTTTGAATGCAAAACTATCATGTCAAAGAAAAACTTCACAATAATAAAAAAAAAACTTCTATGGAGCTGCTAGTAGATCGAAGTAATCACAATCTTTCTAAAATACTACAAATGAATAATTTTGCATATATCATGTGCTGATTGATTTCAAAACTTCAAAGTCTGTGGCGGCCACAATAAAATTTGTTGGTATTTTAAAAATATTTTTAATAAAAATTTAAATTTTATTTTATTTTATTTCTTAAATTAATATTTTTATTATTTTAATATGTTGATATCAAAAATTATTTTTAAAAAATTAAAAAATATATCATTTTAATATATTGTAAAAAATAACCATTATTATATTTCTAAACAAGCATCGTCACTGTAAATTTGTTGCGACAATGACAGTAATTATTGTCACTAACATAATTACTGAATTTTTGTTTTTGCACTTATGAAACTAGCATGATTAAATAAGATATGCTATTTATTTTACTGTGTTTTTTTTGTAATTAAGTTTACTAATTGTGATAATTTAAAGAGAGTGAAAAAAAACCTCAAAGATTTTTAAAATAGAAATAATATTATGCAAACTTTTTCTCATAAAAATAGTTTTTAACAAGTCATATGGGTTGAAAATGAGACGGATTAGACCTTTATTCACGTGAGATATGACCCATAGATGTTTTTTTATTTTTATTTTTATCTCCTGCGACGATCAAATTAAGAACTCAAAATACTAAATTAATCATCACTTCGAAAATAAAAGATTACGTTAATCTTCTTTTATAATAGGAAATTTTTTAAATTCAAATTTTTTAAAATAAAATTAAACTTTTACAAGTAAGGAAAAAAAAAACTTGGTAATGTATATTTAATTTAGCACTTAACTCAGATTGAGTCTCCAAATAAATAAGTGAGGGTCGACTTGAACAACCCAATGGATCAATCTATGATCCTATCAAAATTTATTTTTATTTTAAAAATAAAATTAAAAAAATATTAAATTAAATTTTTTTATAATTAATTTTAAAGTTATTTTGAATTAACAAGTTACTCATCCACCTTGTGATACAAACTTTAAACCAAGATATACATTAAAGGGATTTAATAGTTTTTCTTACTATCAATAACATTAAGTTTATTTATGAGATGCACCATGACATGACATGTTTTGGATGATAATTAAAAATATAAAAATGATTATTTTTTAAAATATTTGTGGATAAAAAATATATCAAAATAATATTTTTTAAAAATATATATATTTTTAACATCAATATATTAAAGAAATTTCAAAAATCAGAAAATAAAATTTGTTTAAAAAATAAAATTAATTTAATTTTTTAAAAATAGTTTAAAAATATAAAAACAACTGTGACCTCACTAAAAGCAAGCAATCATGCTTTCAGCAGGGGGGCCTCTCGGAATCAAAGTGCTATGATGCAAGTTGCATTCTTTTAAGCTAATTATTTGATCATAGTTTCTCGGAAGCTCCAATACCTTTACTTAGTCAACCAAAGATTAAGTTATTAATTAGTTCTACCAATATATAAATATATATATATATATTCTACGTCCATTTCTATAATTAAATTGTTTTTCTTCGATCACCTTTTTCTCGAATTGATTACTATATCATGATAGGGACTGCAAGGACCTTGACTCCTTGCATTTGAATCACGTGAAGAAATAAAGTGGGAAAATCATTGACCATAATGAATATCCAAAGCTACTGCTATGATCTTCAAAAGTCTTTAGCCTTTAATATTTTTATGGTGATTTTATGTATGTTTGTTTTTATATTTTAAAAATAATTTATTTTATTTTTTTAATATTTTTAGATTATTTTGATGCGTTGATATTTAAATATTTTTTTAAAAATTTATTTTAATATATTTTCAAATAAAAAATACTTTAAAAAATAATTACAATCAAATAGAATAATAATCAAATCAGAACTTCAATAATGACACAAGTGATTATCACTCAACTAATCACAAATAAATTTTAAGTTTTAAAAGTAATTTAAATCATGATATAGATGTAAATTAATTAATTAAATTAGAGTATAAGTTGGCGGGCTACACTCTAGAGTAAATCACTTGGAAGCTTCAGGTTTTTATAGGAGCGATGGTAATTTTTATTATTATAGTTGTAGTTTTGATAATGATATATATTGGAAAAGTTTACCAAGAGGATAAGATTATTGATACATCTTTGATTAAACAATGATAAATTGACATTGAAGTCTAACAATTGGTCTTCTATATAGTCAATTGATGCTGGCTTGCTGCCAAAGTGGAAGCAAGCACTCTACTCCTCTCAGTCTCTTTATATATATTTCAATATTTCAAGTGGAAAAAAAGAGGGGTAATAATTAAAAACAAACTTTAAAATATTAAAAAAAATAAAAAAATATTAATTAAAAAACAAGTAAAAAAGAAAAGAAAAGCTCATGCATGTGGACCTTAAAACTTAATCCCGTACATTTAAACCTGTTATTTTTTTTTTATTATATGCACTTATTTTTTTAAAAATAAATAGGCATGTAAATGACACATCACAAGCTATAACATGTTATTTATCAATTTAAATTTCAGTCATTACTATGGTGGCCTTAAAACCAAGCCTACAAGTATTTTTATCTAGAAATCTTGTTTTTCAATTAATTTCAATGATAAAACACCCTATAAATACCCTTTAAATACCCTTAGAGCACTAAAAAGCTAATATATCAACCCATTAAATCCAAAAAACAATTCAAACCACTAAATTAATTAAGAAAAAAAATATTGTATTCTTAATCTATATCTATCTTTTAAGACTATATTAAAATTTAAAACAAACACTTGAGGACTTTTTTATTTAGTAAAACTGCTATACCAATTTTAGTTTTAGTTTTTGTTAATATATATATTAACTCAAGTTCAAATTTAACTCTTGAAAAAGAAATATTTTGATCTATCTTTTTGTGTTATTTTTTGTTTTATCATAAAGAAGAGGTTCTAAGAATTTTTGAAGAGAAAGTATCTTATTTAGGACAGAGGTGATAGAGGTTGATTTTTGTTAAGTAAAATTAATTCAGTCAGAAAATCAATTAATTTATAATAGTGAATCAGATAAAAAAACTGCTAAAAATAATAATTTTTTTTTCAGGTATACATAATCATTTTAAATTTCGAAAAAACAAGTGCAAGAAAATAGCATTCCAGTGTAATTTATTCGAGGACATAGCTTTTACAATTTCTCTCTTGTATGAGAATTTATAATATTACATTTGGTGGTGTCGATCGTTGTGTTTTTTAATTTCGCTGTCATTTTAGAAGAAAGCTAGTGCTCAACCATGGAAGTCCTCCACTGGGTTTTCCATTTTTTGTCTTGTGCCTAGACCTCTGCTTCTTGGAAGCACACTCTTAAGTCGTAGCCCAAGTCCTTCTCACTAAAACCCTATAAAAGCAGAGCATCAACACACAAAAGAACCAAAACCAACTGCTTTTTCTCTCTTTTTGATCCATATTTCCGCCCAGAATCAAAGAAAATGAGCAGCTTTAGGGAACAGTATTTTGCCCAGCAAGAACAGCCAAAAAGGGGCCAAAAATCCACCAAGAACAAGAGAGAACCAATCAAGATTAAATACATTTCAAGCCCAACAATGGTTAAAGCAACCAATGCCACTGAGTTTAGGGCAATCGTTCAAGAATTAACAGGCAAAGATTCCAAAGTTGAAGATCCCTGTGATGCCAATGAAGAAGCTAGTCATCAAGTTCCTCGCCATGGAACCCCACGATTTGATGTGGGAAGTGTGGATGGTGCTTTTAACAACAATAAACCTCCATTTTTACAGACAGAAGATGGTTTCGTTTGGGGAGATGTTTCTGAGAGGGCTTTCGAACTTCAATATCCTTGTGTTTTTGTATGATCAGTAGCTCATGTTTTACCTGCTCATGTATGCTTGTATTTTTCGCTAAATCTGATATCAAGATATCCTTTGCAAAACTGTCCGTAACTCAATAATATAGTTTCAAAAACTAAAACTAAAACTAAAAATATATAAACAAATACAATTTCGACACGATTCGACAAATCTTTGCTCATTGGGTAATTTTCAATCATTTTATTTAGTATTTTCATGTTAACGAACATTATTATAAAAGATAGGTTCGAGCTCATTACATGTGTAATAAAAAACAATTTCACAATTGAATGTATTCCGAACAGTCTGTTCTTATCTGTGTTTCCTTAACCGAAAAATCTTTTTGATAATAATTTTGTCTTCGGCTAGTTGAGTATGAAGAATCTTATGCAAACACTATTAAAAATACTCTTCACGTGTGTTGAAAATGAGAAGGATTATACCTTGAGCTGAGTGCCTTTAGAAGTTGCATTTTTCCAAGTGTAAAAGGACATCTCAGCTATATTATTTAAATTATGTAAAGTTATAAAATATAATTTATATTATTTTTTTAATATATATTATAAAAAAAAATTTAATTTAAAACTTGTATAAATTTATATTATTTTATGTTTAATTTTTTATTAAATAAATAAAAAATTATAAAATTCAAACTTGTAATTATTTAATCATCAAGATTCTAATACCATATCAAAAAATCATTTCAACCTAATAGCTTAAGTTATTTAATACCAAATGTTTTTGAAAAATAATATATTTAAAAAAAAAGTTTTGGAAAATTAATATTTATTATTTTTAGGCTGTGTTATTCCTAGTATGGAAATAGTATGTTTGTATATATACCGTTTTATATTTTTTGAGAAAAAACCTTTCACATGACAAAATATCCCAATTTATATCAACACAGAAAATAAAATATTGTAAAAAAACTATATTCTACATTTCACATGCCAAATAAACAAGTGACATTTTACGTGTATGGACCAGACATAAAAGTTAAAGCTCATAAAGAAAATCGAACACTTCAAAAGCACAATCTCATAAAAGTAGCCATGACTTTAGTTAGACTCCTATTTTATTAAATTATTCTACAAGCATAGTTTTATAAAGAGTTTGGCTCCCTATAGCTAGATAAGGTCCCAAACCCCTCAAATTAATTAGGGTTAGAAGCTGGTTTTTTTGGGTTATTTAATTATTTTACAAATTATTTTTGAATTTTAATTACTATTTTTACTTGTTATATCCTGCAATTTACAATCACTGATTAAATGATCAATAAAGACAACATATTAAATTAATTATGAGTGTTACAAAATTGAGAGATTATATTGATAATATTTTTTAAACTCAGATACTCTTAAAATAATATGATTTGAACTCTTAAGAGTATGAAAAACCTACTACCTGTAAAAATTGCATTTGAACCCTTACGAGTATGAAAATCCCTAAGTGAACTTCTCTATCTAATTTCTTCTATCCATAACTCTCCTCTTCTATTCCCTGAACAAGCAATACCATGGAGTTCAAGATTTTGAGACGCTGCTATTTTTTCAAAATTTTATTAGAAAAGTGATTTTTTTTTAAAAAAAACTTTTTCTATTCTTTTTCTTGTTATATCCTGCAATTTACAATCACTGATTAAGTGATTAATAAACACAACATCTGAAATTAATTATAAGTGTTACAAGATTGAGAGATTATATTGATAATATTGTTTAAACTCAGATACTCTTAAAATAATATGATTTGAACTCTTAAGAGCATGAAAAACCTACTACCTGTAAAAATTGCATCTGAACCCTTACGAGTATATATGAAAAACCTACTACCTGTAAAAATTGCATTCTTTCAAACTAGATCATATTTCTAGGAAGCTTCAATACCTTCAATCAGTCAACCCAGGTCTAATTTTACTAATAGATCTACGTCCATTTCTTTTTTTATCATTATTATTATTTTTTCCTTTGGCCACCTTTTCCAGAATTGATACGATATCATGACAGGGATTGCAGGGACCTAGAGTACTTCGATTTTCATCACGTGAAGAAATAAATCACTAACCAGAATATTGTCTAGCCAAAGCTGCTACTATGATTTTCAATAGTCTAGATTGTTTAGTATGTGTTGAGTACTGTCTTGCTGGGTTTTTTTTTTTTGAAAATATATTTATTTTTTTAGATTTATTTTTTATTTTTAAAATTAACACAAAAATATTAATATTAATATTAATATATTCAACGGCTCTCTATTCAGTACCATGTATGGTTCTTTGGTAATTTCTAGTTTAATTAGGGAAATCATAGAAAATAAATATGTTAATAAAGGTTATAGATTTGGTCTAAAAAAAAAAACTTATAATATCATAGTCGTTCATGGTTATTTTGGCCGATTGATCTTTCAATATGCTAGTTTTAACAACTCTTATTTTTTATATTTCTTCTTATTAAAAAATAATATAAATTATATGTTATTACCTTACCTAACAACTTAAGTTTTTGGATTGAGATGGTAATTTAACATGGTATCAAAGCCTTAATAACCAAGTAGTCACGGGTTCAAATCTCACCATCCTTATTTATTTGATAAAAATCAAGCACAAGGTAATATGGACATGTATAACTTTCAAGTCTAGAGAATTTTTATTTGAAGAGTGTATTAGAGAATAATATAAATCATATTTTATGATATTATTTAATAATTTAAATTTTTAAATTAAAATGATTCTTTGACACTTTTTAATTATTTGGTTTATAACAGGTATTTGATTTATTATTTTAGGTATTAGCATTGTGACTTTCAATCTAAATGATTTCAATTTCAACTAATTTATAATTTATAATCAAGGTCGTGTAATTAATACATGGACTAATATTATTAACTGTACTAACATTGATGTGGGAGTTATACATGAATCTAATGTTCATAATTTTCCTTTAAACCTAGTTGTTGTTAAGGTTCCATCTATGAATGGATAAAACTTTTATAAAAGGATAAGGTTTTTGTCTTAGTTTGTACGAGCATTTGAAAAAAAAAAATCACCAATTTCTTGGTTTATCAAGAGGGTTGGCATTGCTCCTAAAATAATTTTTCTTTATTTTTTTCATTTTTGTATTTCTTTCTTATAAGACTTCTAAAAAATTAAAAAAAAATAAATATTAAAAATTAAATATTAAAAATTTTAATTTTTTTTTAATTTTAATAATTTATAAATAGAGCAAAAAATTTTAATTTTAATAATTTATAAATAGAGCATTAGAAGTGGATGTAACCAAATGTGAGTGGGTTCAATTCCCATCATTCACTCGTAACCCTAAAGTGAATGCTTTATATGGGGTCTTTTTATCTTTTTTTGTTATAGAGTTTACTTTATCTTATACTATCAATTTTAATTCTTAGTTTTAAAATTGAATAAAATATAAAAAAAAATATAAATAATGAATGATAAGTATCTATATTTTTTTTTCAAAATCTAATATTTATTAATTATTAAAAAATAATAATGAGATTTATTATTATTTTTTGTATGTTTCTAGAAATTGAGAATAGGTGCAATTTTTTTTTATTAATTTATGACTCATCATACAATCTATTATATAAACAGGTAAAAGCTCCTTCTTATTATGGATAGCAATAATACAATATATTAAGAGATCAACAAATGCTGATTTCAACCAACACAATATATTAAATTAATTATCAGTGTTACAGAATTGAGAGATTGTATTGATAATAATTTTTAAACTCAAATACTCTTAAAATAATATGATTTGAACTCTTAGGAGTATGAAAAACTTACCACCTGTAAAAATTGCCTTCTTTCAAACTAATTATTTGATCATAGTTTCTAGGAAGCTTCAATACCTGCAACTAGTCAACCCAGGATTGATTTTACTAATAGATATACGTTCATTTCTCTATTTATTTATTTATTTTCCTTTGGGCACCTTTTCTAGAATTGATATGATATCATGATGGGGACTGCATGGACCTTGATTATTTATTTATTTTTCTTTGGCCACCTTCTCGAGAATTGATACGATATCATGATGGGGACTGCATGGACCTTGACTCCTTCCATTTTACCACGTGAAGAAATAGAGTGAGAAAATCACTACCCAGAATATTGTATAGCCAAAGCCACTGCTATGATTTTCAAAAGTCTTGATTGTTTAATCGTTGTCGGCCTTCTTTATTTGAAAATATATTTAAATAATTTATTTTTATTTTTTAATATTAATTTATTAAAATTATAAAAAATAATAAATTAATATTTTTTTCAAGTAAAACTCTCTTTTGAACGCAAACATAAATAGTAGCTACCGTGCATGCACAGCACGAAATATTTTCTAATAATATTAATGGAGATTACGTATTAAGCTAATTAAACCACTCTAATAATGGCATCTGGGAGTACTTATCACTCACTTAATTAAAGCAATTCAAAAGGGTTGAATCTTGATGTGGATATTAATTAATTAACTAATCTAAATTAGAGTAAAAATTGATGGGCTGAATCCTAAAACAAATCACTTGGGATGAAGACAACACTTAGCTTTCTGTTCTTGTAGGAATGATAATAACCATAATTATTTTGCATATATTATATGTTTTTTGCTAAAATAAGGTTATTGATGCTAGTTTGTTGTGAAAGTGGAAGCCAACACTCTATTTCTTTCACTCCCTTCTTTATGTTGACTGTACATGTAACTGCTAAATACCATATATTGAAATGAAATGAAAAGTGTCCGATGGTATGTGAGGAGATTCATTGTATCAGATCTATTTTTTTTTTAGTTCTTAGGGTGTTTTATGTTTTAGTTCCTCAATTTCCTTTCCTATCTACGTGGCTTTTTAATATTATTTTGATTTGAGATTTATCTAGATAATTTTTTTATGTATATCTATGTTTGAGGCCCTGAGGTATAGAAGAAATGTTCTGTTGCTCTGTTAATTATCTGTTTTGTAAAATAAATTTTAATTTTTTTAATTTAAAATGGATTAAATTAAAAAGTTGAAGGGATGTATTGTGGCATGTGAGCAGATGCACTATTTATTCGAATACTGGATCTCTTTTTTTTTGTCCTAGGGTTTTTTTCGTTTTAGTTCTCAATTTCCTTTTCTTCTTATTTTGGTTCCTTGATATTACTTTGATTTGATTTATAATTATATCATTCATTATTTATTTGATAATTAAACTCTATAGTTTTATTTAATTTATTTTTTAATAGATTATCTTGATTTATTAACTAAATTGAAGATTTAATGTGTTAATTTAAATAAATTCAAGTTTTTTTCATTCAATATTTGATTTATTAAGAAATGAGCTTAAGATTTTTGTTCATTTTGCTTTTTATATTATTATTTTATTTTCATTTAAGATTTCTTGTTATCAAATAAATCCTTTGAATATCAAGTTTTTTTTATTTAAATATACTAGGTTCATCTAAACATTCTTGTTTATATAAATAAAAATTTAACGCAACCCGTAACATAGCACATGCCACCTATATAATATAATATTCTATTCTATATTGTTTTAATAAAATGTGAAATCTATCATTCTTTGCATATACAGCATTACAAACTCAATGCAGACATAGAGATTCATACATATTCCTAAACACTAACAAGACCCTAATAATATATGTATTGAATTTAACACAGCCAGGTGGTAGAACTCAAGTTAGAATTTAGCTCTCTTTATACATACATACATACATATATATATATATATATATATAATGATTTTATTTTTTTTCATTATAAAGAAGAGGTTAATATTTAAAGGAAACATGATGAAGGTTGATTTTTGACAATTAATTACAGGGGTACTGAGAAAAATCAAAAAGCATTAAACATAATCAACACTTGACATCAAATCAATAACCATCCTTGAATCTCAATCACGAAACTTTCTCGTACGTAGTTGCAATTTCTGAACATTTAACAGCCACTCAAAGAAATGTTGCCGCCTTAAGACAATTGTTGTATGTATTGTCCAAAGGACAAAGAGCACACGTTATTGTTAAAAGATACCTTAAATTTGTTCTCCAAGTTTATATTTAAGGTATAAATAAAACACCACTAAATTATTGTTTTCTTATGAACACATTAATCTAGATGTCCTGAAACGAGTGCTTTTTTTAATTAAAAATATATTAAAATTATTTTATAATTTAATATATTTTAAATAAAAAATATTTTAATAATTAATCATTGATGAAATAAGTTAGGTATATTAATTATTGTGTTTCTTTTTAAATCGTTTAAACTGTAATAAATTTAGGCCGCCATTATGGAAACTTAGTTAGGCCCACCAAACATGGGAAGGAAGTCACTTCACTTCTCCTTAACCGTTCAAAACTTCTTTTCTTTCTGTCCAAGTCATCCGCAGGTTTTGCCATTTTTGCTTGCGCCTAAGCCTCTGTTTCTTGGAAGCACACTATGAGCACGAGTCCTTCTCACTAAAACCCTATAAAAGCAAAGCATCGACACACAAAAGAAACAAAACCAACTGCTTTTTCTCTCTTTTTGATCCATATTTCCACCAGGACTCAAAAGAAAATGAGCAGCTTTAGGGAACAGTATTTTGCCCAGCAAGAACAACCAAAAAAGGGCCAAAAATCCACCAAGAACAAGAGAGAACCAATCAAGATTAAATACATTTCAAGCCCAACAATGGTTAAAGCAACCAATGCCACTGAGTTTAGGGCAATCGTTCAAGAATTAACAGGCAAAGATTCCAAAGTTGAAGATCCCTGTGATGCTAATGAAGAAGCCAGTCAAGTTCCTCGCCATGGAACCCAACGGTTTGATGTGGAAAGTGTGGATGGTGCTTTTTGCAACAATACATCTCCATTTTTACGGACAGAAGATGGTTTCGTTTGGGGAGATGCTTCTGAGAGGGCTTTTGAACTTCAATATCCTTGTGTTTTTGTATGATCGGTAGCTCATGTTTACTTGCTCATGTATGCTTGTTTGTTTTGCTAAATCTGATATCTAGGTAGTCCCAGAAGCTTGAATTATATAAATAAAATCAAGTTTTTAAATTTTAACTAGCAAAGTGCTGTCTTTTTTTAAACTTGTTCGAGTGAATACATATACGAGCATGAATACAATGAAGTTGAGTTTCAAGTCGTTAAACTCAACCCGAGATATGATTCAAGTTGTTAAACTCAACCCGAGATGTGATTTGAAGTTTATATTATCGAGTCTTCCGAGTCAATCTCAGATCACACGAGTTTGGCTACATCAACATCCAAAATAGTTCAAAATAAAAATCAAGTTACGTTTTAGGTTAGTGAGCTATCAGATCAGGTCAACTGTTCGGCCAAGCTGAGTTTAATAACCATGCTTTAATCTTAAAGCAGAAAGGCACATTAAACCAGAAGTAAATTTGGATAAAAACAAACTTCACTGCTTCAGCCAAAAAGGAAAAGACAGCTCCAATCAACTGCATCCCTGCAATTTTTGTAAGTGAAGCATTACATTCAAGTAAAACCTCCTGATCAAAGTCGTGTTCTTCAAAGCTTCAGATTTCGGAACTTCACTTCTATCTCCAAATTAAAACTACAGCAGTCATTTTGTGCTCATATAAGCTGGAGCTATCAAAGATTCAGATTATGATTCCGACAAATGTTGCTGGTGAAGTACAAGTAATGCCTCTTAATTTCTAAGGCTAGCAAGTGCATGGTTCATAGGAGATGGTTAGACCACATTTAAGAAGATTGAAACTAAACCCATATTTGAAGACACCAGCAAAATGGGGAGCAGGACTAACGCACACCAAAACATAGCCTAGAAATTTACAGTGATACACTAGCACAAGATTCATCGTAAGTGTCTTAGCGACTTCGAAACATGCCAGAGAAAGGTTTGTGGCAAGTCTTCAACATGTTTTTGCAACATACAAGTTTTCCAGGCAACAGGTCCTCTCTGCTTTTCTATTTCTAGATCAACTTCCTGACTACACTTTTGCTTAAGTTTGTATGTTAACAAACCAGTAGGTTCACCATTTCTAACCTCTCAGTTCCCATCATCAGCAGATTTCAAGTAAAGGGTTTCACCTCCATCACCACCCTGACCTCCAGAGCTTCCTCCTCGCCCTTCACTAGACCCTGCACCCCGAATATCTTGCTTGCTCCCACTTGCGATTCCTCTACTGGAGGCATCCATGCCAAAGTCAGGAAATCGTCCAGCACCAAGAGCTCCACTGCCTCCTGCAGTGTTAGCCTCGCTTTGCATCATATGAAGTCCTGCGCTTCCACCAGAGCTCATGCCGAGCTGGCTGTGTAAGGCTTGCTGTTGTTGAAGCGCTGAGAATGGCTGTTGAGCATACTGCAGCATAGAAGAGCGTGCAGCCATAAGGGCTTGTGGTGTCATCTGTTGAGCTTGTTGATGCTGCACGTAATGTGCTCCTGGCTGCATAATGCCGCTGGAAGGGAACTGCAGGGAATTTACAGATAAAAGATCAAATCCAAACTGAAATACATTAAAACACTTTTCCAAAGCCTGCACTTTCACATACTTTACATTCTTAATAGCCCTTTTACCTGGGCATGCATGGTAGGTGGTTGGGGCTGACAATCAGCAATTGCAGCCAAGTACATGAGATTTTGTTGCAGTCTTGCTTGGTTCCTGTAACACAAAATTGCTCGATGCTTAGCAATTTAAAGATAAAAAATTTCCAACCACAGCTGGGTTATCTTAGAGCAGTGCAGGCGCTGTTCACTTTGCTGTATGTTTGCATGTATTTATGCCATCAATTAATCCTTTTCAACAATCACTTACAGAAACAGATTCAATTACAACTCAAACCATCATGCGTAGACATCACCGATACTACAGCTCTAACTTTTAGACTTCCTTCTGTGATCTAAATTGTCTACATATCAACAGTATCATTTTCCAAACAAGAATTCAAGATCAAGATCATCACTTCAGCTTGCCATGCTTTGGCACATCATTTTGGGACCAAAGAGGTACAAATTCAAGAATTGAAGATGACCAAGACAGTATGCTATATATTTAAGAAGAGCCTCCATTTGGGAGGAAATGAGAAGGTGGCGTTTTGGTAAGAAAAATAAAGAGTAAAATATAAGCTCCAAAGAGGCATTCAGATGACCACGAGCAGTTTTCTCAGTCACTTGAATTCTGATCAATTGATCAGTATAAACCTAGAGATGAAGAGGAGGGCAATCTTTTGGCATTAGTCAGCATTGACAAATGAACTAGTCAAACAAATTGAAGACAGCAATATGCCAAAGGTTTAAAAATGATCATGACTGACATGCAGTTATGATTCAATAAGCAGCCAAAAGAAGAAGATCTGAAGGACCAATTAACCATGGATCATAATCCATTATCAATGCCTCGTTTTACCATATTCCCTTCAATCAAAGACTACCCAGCTGTATTTTACTGATGTATAACTGCAGACTGTAAGCAGCAGTAGGGTTGTCTCCTTGTACCAGAGAGAAGACAAATTTAACAGTTTAATTGAGAGGCAAGTGCTTACTCTGCACACTCACTGAGTTTCCCTGAATTCTGGCTCTCAACAATCTTCAAAATCAATGACTTGTTTTCGTCCAGATACTGCATTAATAAACAATGAGGGCATGAATGAACATTAGTTAAACAATAATTAGAAAGCAATGCATAGCGAATAAATAACTACACAAAGAATCTCCCTTCCTTCTCTTCCAATGCACTGTGCCCGCCAAATCAGTTTATTCCCCATTTGATCATCAAAGGAGCCAACAAAATATGGCAAGTGAACATGCTTAAAGAAATATAACCTACTTCCTAAGCAATTCAATATTTTGTTTCTTGTCTATCCTTAATTGTTTCTGGCACCTAAAAGGAGTGTCATAGAACTAACAAAGACTAAAGACATTGTTTAAGATGCACGTCATCGCCTTTCCATCTACCATAACTGATAAAACACAAGGTTAGCATCATTATCCAGCACAACTTAATTTCCTCTGCATGTCCCCATTACCATCCCTTGTTCACACATGTTAGTTGATCTTATCACCAAGCATCACAGTAGCTCTCCATAATCATACCAGAAAAGAAACATCCATTCTTGTTTCCCATCATATGTATGAAGCATCACTGAAGTAATAATTAATGGTTATGAGCATTTAATTTAAACATAATACAGATAAAGCAAGTAAACTATTCAACGAATTCCTGGTAGAACAGAAATTTGAATATAAAGAATAAGGTTATCATATGCATAAAGAACACAAGTATCCACTTCAAATTTTGAACAGAAATTTGAATATAAAGAACACAAGTATCCACTTCAAATTTAGCCATTGTATGAAACAGAGTCAATAATAGATGGAACCTTTCAAGTTTCAATAATCCACAATATTAGCAATAAAGTACTGGCTCAATCTTTAAACTCCACTGCACGTTCTAATTGTCCACTTTACAAGTAGATGAGCCAATATCATGAATGAAATTAGTTGCTTTTTCTGAAATACAGCAATGCTTGTAGAGATTTGTATCGTGTCACCACTCAAATTTGAGAAAATACACACAAAAAGCATAAGTTCACACTCTTGCTAGTCCAATCAGCCATTTTTTTAACTGCCTTAAAAGGAACTTGGAAAACTTACTACATTGTCTTCCAAGCATTTCTCACTTTTAATAGAGACATCAGTGAGCTAATTGCATCAACTGATAAGTATAATCCTAGATACATCTAATCCAGACCAGAATCATGTAACTACAAGCACTTCTAGCTTCAACAGCATAAGCACTTTTACTGGCCTTAATGTAATGGAAATTACTACATCTGAAACTTCTCTGTCAGCATGGTAAACATAATGGACTGAGTCAATTCCATGTAAAACCACAATTACAGTAATTGGTTGAAGTAGATATCACATAGGGCTTTTGGCATCCCTTCAACAAATAGACCAAAAAACAATAATTGTGTTAATTTCCCTTGTTCTTTTGTTAGCCAGTTGTTCAGGGTCCTATACTAGCTTAGTGCTTTAGTATACACCCCAGAAGCCATTAATTCATCAACAAATACAAAACAAACACCTAGAGTTGATTACCCTTCATGTGTTTCAAAACATACAGAAGGAGAATGCCATGCTATGCTCAGAATAGATCTTTATGACAGAAATGCAAAGCATATCACGGAAATGCCTCAGTATGTTTTGAAAACATGAAGAGAGGACCACTAAAGAAAGACCCATCTCAAAACAGGACCACATCAGCAATAATGCCAACATATCCAAACAAATGACAGTTTATATCAAGAAAGGTCCCTAACGTGCAGGCCATTATCCTATTCAACAACCAGCATTCATATGACTTGATCCTACAATCAGAAACAAAATATGTTGAATAAAACCCATCACAGTGCCTAACGATTGCATTTTCCCTAGGAAATGCTTAACATACCTATGATAAAGGGTATGTACAGAAATTCATGAAACGAATGCTTCAGCCAGCAGCCAAAACAAGGTTATTTAAGTTAAAAAATGGGTGCACCAAGAGGCCTACTTCAGCAAAAAATTATAGAATTCCTATACACATACTCATAGATTATACAACCGGTTACTTACAATCAATTGTAGAATCTGCAAAACAGGCCCTTTACAATGAATCATCTTAATGGGGTGGGTACTATTTTTACCATTGTTAGTCTTGTTCATTACAATCTCCTTATAGTGCTTGATTTTGATCAAACAAGAAACCTTTACATTGTAAATCATCATTTCAAGAACAAAATCCTGCCTCGATGAGCATCAACATCAAAAGGAAAAGTTAAGAAAATTGAGTCCTGGCATTCTGCCTTAAAAAGCTAATGCAGCAAACATAACAGATGCACTTGAACTCCCAGCTGTAAAATCAATTGGTAAAATATTTTGTGTTAAAAAAACTCATTTTTGTTATTATCACTTTCCATTCTTTGGTTAAATGGACAGGTAAGCACCAAATCTTTGCCATATGGTAGCTGGTAAAGGCACCAACCATCTTTAGTCTATCCAATTAAGGACCAAGGGAGGAAGGACATTAGATTTTAAAATAACATTATGATCAATCAATATTATATATCCAACATAGAATAAACCATAACCACTAGTTACACAACAAGCATGAGGCAGTAACAAAAATCAGCGACATGATGCTATTTATATCATGCATAAGCTGCTGACCTCCAGCCTTCAACTCCACAAGAAAAATACCAAATAGTCTACAGATTCAAACTTCAGTTCTTATAGAGAGAGTTACCACCCAAAAACGAGAATATATATATATATATATGAACAGGACATAAATGATGAGCCCTAAGTGATGAGCAAAGCTAAAGCATACATATGACATAAAGAAACAACAAAGGAACAACAAAGGAATGATGAGCCCTAAGTGCATACATAGGACATAAATGATGAGCCCTAAGTGATGAGCAAAGCTAAAGCATACATATGACATAAAGAAACAACAAAGGAATAAAAACCCACTTGCAAAATCAGATGAACACCAAAAATAAAGAACAACCTTGTAAACCAATACACATCAAGTCTTACAAGTAAAAGTGCACAAAGGAGTTGTCAATGACAAGGAAACATAAACAAACAAGAAAACTAACCGAAGAGATAATGAAAAAGAAATAGAAGATATATATGTGTAGTCAATAACAGTTGGACTTTAAGAGCACACAAGAAACTCCAAAAAAGAAAAAGAAGTAAGAAAACAAAAGCTGAAGCACTGGAAACTGGGAAAAAAGAGATAGTAAAGCAGGTGGAAAGAAGCTGTGAGAAGGGAGGAGAGGTGAGGAGAGAAACCTGTTGAATATGATCAGTAGTGACGTTGCTGGGGTAATAGGCTGCCATCATGGGCTGCATCTGCATCAGGTGCTGTTGCATTTCTTTAGTATTTATAACCAAAGACACACACACAGAGCTATACCCACAAAAACACACAAAAAAAAAAGGGGTCCCTTTCTCTCTCTCTCTCTGAGCCTCCTTTGAGCTGAGAGCAACAGCAAGTACGCGAAAGAGATGCCTTTGCTCTTTGCCTCTCTCTCTCTCTCTCTAAACAGACATAAGTAAGACAGAGAGAGAGAGAGCTGTATGTATCTACCTAAGATTGATTGATAGATATCATTACAGAGAGAGGGGGGAGAGAGAGAGAGAGAGACAAGAAGTGTCTTTGTCTTGGTTTCCTGGTAATAAAAGAGTAACTTTTCTTTACTTTTTCCTTCTTTATAATTGAGAGGTCACGTGATACAGGAAAGAGAGAGAGAAGAGAGAAGTATTCTGTCCTGTCTGCCCTCTGTGAATGCGTCCTTGGGTGCAGGATAGGGGAGTATTTTGGTAAGTCGTCACATTTTTTTAAAAAACAAATATTAATATGTAAGTTAATAAAAGCTGTAAAATAATTAGAAATGTAGTTCTATTTAATATTTGCAGATGATTTATGTGATAAACGAGTTGCTAATAGCATATGAGGCTTAATTGTCTCATATATCATTTACAATTTGCGTATTGTAAATATTATTTATGATTTCTATTTCATAAATTATATAAGAATAGTTTATTTTATTGTCGATTTTCTATTAAAAAACAACAATTCATGTATTGTCAGGTTAAAATATATAAATTACCAATCAATTTTTCTTATATTTACACTACCAACTAATATTATGCAACTTCTTTTCAGTGCCAACCTAATCTGATATATACTAAAATAATCTAAAGTATCACATTACCTTATATAAATAATATATCTTATCAAAGTAACATAAAGGGATCTATGCTAACTAAATATCAAATTTCTTATAATATATAAGCAAAGTTAAAAATATCAAGTTTTCTGAATATGATATTTATATAACATATAAAATAATTATTTTAAATAATAAATTAAAACTAAATAATTAATTTTAAAATAACAAAAAAAATTATAATATATACCTGATGCAGTTGTTTTATAACGGTGAAGGAAAAGATCTTAGCTGGTGGTGGGAGGGAAGAGAAAAGAACAAACAATTTGTTTATACGTGGTGAGGAGGGAATGAGAATGATTTTTATTTTCCTTTTCAATTATTTTTTGGTCATCACAGTTGTTGAGTCATATTCAGTTTATGGGTTAAGTTAGAAAAATTAGGATTAGAAGATTAACTCCAATTAGATTTTTAGAATTTATTTAATATTATATAGCAGTTATTTTTTAAAATATTTTTTATTTTAAAATATATTAAAATATTTTTTTATTTTTTAATACCAACACTTCAAAACAATATAAAAATATCGAAAAAAGTTAATTTAAAACAAATGTATTTTAAAAAAAATGTTTTTAAGATGTAAAAATAAATAATTTCTTATTGTGTGTTGCAATTTGAAAATAAAAATTATAAAAATTATAGTTTTCCCTTAACTAATATTTCAAGATAGAGTTTTCAGTGAAAATTATACAAAACAATGTTATATGTTAATTAATCTAATTAGGGTGAAATGCACCACACTACACTATGAAATAAATGAAGCATTTTTTAAAACTCCACCACATATTAATAAGGTAAAATTTAAGTTGACGCGATTTGAGTTTTAATAATTCAACTGATCTATAAATAAAAAAGAAATTATAAAAAATAGCATTATTTTAACAAAAAATAATAATAATGATTGACATTGACTTAATTAGTAACCATAGTGACACGGTGTCTTTAATAATCTAATCTCCTAATCAAGTTTAACAATTATGCATGTAAAGATTATGTTTACTTGCACCACAAATCAAGATGATAAAAAGGGAAAGTTGAACTTATGTTTTAAGATCGCTCATTAAACATTATCTAGTTTTATTTATTAAACTTTTTTTTATTGTTAAATTGTGTTAAAAACAAAAGAAAAATAGAAGTGATAGCCTAAATATATTAAATAATTATAATTTATATAGTAATGTTATCAAGTTTTTATAATAAATTCTAAGAAAAAAAACTTATGAATTGATTAGAAGTATTAAATCAATATTAACAATTATCCTAAGGCTAATTAATTATAACATGGGAAAATTATCATGATTTTTCTATCATTTAGTCGTTTTTATATTTATCTTTCATGTTTTAAAAAATTATAGTTTAAATCTTACATTTTATTTTGTGCCTAACCATTTATATTAAAAATCATCACATAGTTTAGTCTATTTTACAATCATTAAGGATGTAAATTATAATCTTCTAAAATACAGATGTCTATTTTACACTCAATAAAGAAGTAAACTACAATTTTCTAAAATACCTAAGGTCAGTGTAAAAATGATTAAATTAATTTAAGAAATACATCAAGGTGCGTCATTATTCATGACTAATAAAATACGTTAAAAAACCTTAATTTTTTTTTAGGTGTTGTAGGTTTTATTTTGAAATAATTGCTAATAATCTACTAACCTTTTTTTATATTTTCATTAACATTTAATTCTTCATTAATTTTTAAAACAACCTTTTATTTTCTTAAAAACGACTATTATAACAATTAAAATTTATAATGATTCACCTTTATTTTTGAACCTCATATCAATATGGCGTCAAGTAAGAAACACAACCATTCCTTTATGGATTGTTGTCCACCACCAAACACTTCCCTACTCCACATGCATATGATTTTTCTAGTGACAAAATCTTTCTGCCAACCAAATCAAGTTCCATCTCCCCTTCCCTTAATTAAAGAGATTGTCTTCTCGGCTCCATTTTAGGCCCACAAAGGTGAGTCATTTTCTTCTCTTTGCCCCCCTCCCTTCCCTGACCTTTTTCATTTTTTATGGTGGATAGATTCGGGTCTGGGCTAGGGCATATCAGTATGTCTGGGGATTTTCTATCTGGACAGAAGATAGTTTAGTCTCTTATATTTTCTAAATGTATCATCTTGCCCTCCCACTCAACCCTAGATAACAAGTACTACATATCATACATTGATGGAACTTCAATTCTACTAACAAGTTGACATGAATACTGAGGTTCTGTTCGTTTACAGTGTGATGCTTAGTTGAAATTCTGGTTAAAATCATAATAATAAAATATTATTTTTATGTTTTTTTATCTGAACATGTGTTTTTTTTTAACTCGGATATCATTATATTATATCTTTTTAATAGTTTTGTTTGAGGAGGTTTATAGCTGCTTTTTTAATAAATATATTTTTTAGAAATTAAATTTATATTCTCATCATAAGGAGATATAATAATATTTTAACTGTTAGATTAATATTTTATTATTATTATTCGAAAACATGATTTGAAACGCTGCATATCGTGTAGGCTATAAAAAATTAAATTGTTTATACCTCATTTAAGAGGTGGTCAAGGTTAGCTCTTCATCTTTGATGCAAGGGTCATATTCATTCTTCGTTGTGATGAGTAAGTATTAAATATTATCTATCTCCCTTTTAACATTAATAATTAACCATTCATATATATATATATATATATATATATATATATATATATCATTTTTGAAGGAAAAAGAAAGCCACACAAATCAATATCTTGCATTCTCTTTTACCAAACCCATATGCATTATATTCATTGATGTTGGTTTCTTGGTGTGAGAGAGACTATAAGGACAGTGAGTGATTGATTTTGCATTGCAATATATTTTTTAAATTATTTTTTATTTAAAAAAGTATTGAATTAATGTTTTCTAGATGTTTTTAAATGTTTTGATATGATAATGATAAAAAAAGAGAGAGATCATTTTAATATATTTTTAATTAAAAAAATCAATCCTATACCACAATATCAAAAAACATATTTAAAACAACTAAAATCTGGCAAACATCTCTGAATTAGAGGCTATTTTGAATAATATTTTGTCCATTTCAATTATTAAATATCACATTTAAGTACTAGCATGTTTCAAAAACAACAAAACAAAAAATCATAAAAGATTTTTTTCTGCTAATTTATTATGATATTTTATTATAAAAATGGGCAAGTTTCTAGTGTATCTAGCGATAAATAAATGGAATGGGATAGAAAATATTAATAAGAAAAAAAATAGAAAACAGATTATCCATTTGCACACAAATCATTATCCTCATCCTTTACACAAGTACCCAAATCTCAAACCCTTAGCCTCATTCATAAAAAAAAAAAAAAGAATTAAGTTGATTATAAATTTTACTATTTTTTATTTTATTTTTCTTAAAAAAATATTGATGAGGTTGTGATCTACATCTCTGATCAAATAACTTGCATCCTAGAGCTCGACACAAGGCTCCCATGAGACACTGGCTCAAATTTATGAAGCATCCATACCATAACAGCACTCATTTATTTTGAGTACGTGGATAAATTATTTTGATGAATTTTTAATTAAGAATTATTTTAAAAATCAAATGCTAATTCAATTTCAATCACTATCAAAATAAATGTAAGAACTTCAATGAGAGATTGTTGTTTTGACGATGGATAAAGTTACCTGGTGTTTCTCGAACGATCGACTTGAATTAAATCTCCTTACTATCTAATAAATAATCCTGACAAGGTGTACGTGACCCCAAACTTGTTCTTCAGCAGCACTAGCGCACCACTCCTCAGGATTCTCCTATCAGCCGGTGAGCTAGCTAGGACCGGTACGGTGGATCACAGAAACACAGCAGTAACAACCAACAACACTGGCTGTCCTCTAGAAATGCCATGTAAATGGGAACCTCATCATTTTCCGGGGGGACCCTGCGGTGGTGGGAGGCCAGCAATATCCACAGTAGGGTCAAAATAATACACTGGAAATGAAAACAATTGCTAGCTAGGCGATGCTCCCAGCTCCCCTGACACGATGGGCCGCTAGTGTTTCTCGTTGAACGGTGCCCTCAAATCCCAATCCTGTCATTTCTTTTCGTAGCTGAGCTAGCTAACATGTCTCTGGCCAAAACACTGGTGCCTGTCCCTACTAAAAGCCAGAAAACTTGCCTCCACTTGCTATCTCTTAGGTCTTTAACTAGTTGTTGTCTCATTTGCTTCTTCCTTTCTTTCTTTGATTTGATGCTTCTTGAAATGCCAGTGACTGAAAACTGAAAACCCTTGGCCGAGGGGCTTCCATATTTTTTGCACATGCAATCCATTCTTAAATTTCATAGAAATTATGATGTGACATGAAAGGAAAATCTTTCATTGTGTAATCGGATCTGATTTCAAATGGTTGGTATGATAGTTGAAAATATAAATATACAATTTCTTTTCTAAATCTTAGGTTAAATATATTCACATAATGTTTTTGAATACATCATGATTATATCAATATAAAAGATGCACTTTTAAGATCGTGTAAGAAAGATTTAATTTTAATTAATGCATAAATTGTTCCGATAATACATCTTTTCATAGAAAATCATCAAATCTCTCTTTCACCCATGGCTATAAACCTAGCTCAAGGCTTTAGTCGTCGGTTGGCTAACATATATAACAACATCATCCTAGTTTTTTAAAAAATGGTTCACAATAAAATCCAACTTCAACGCCACTGAATTGACCGATAATAATATATTGCCTACATAACCAAAAGATCTGGACAGTGAAGCCTTTTTTTCCCATCAAATTTATGAAGCATCCATACCATAACAGCACTCATTTATTTTGAGTACGTGGATAAATTATTTTGATGAATTTTTAATTAAGAATTATTTTAAAAATCAAATGCTAATTCAATTTCAATCACTATCAAAATAAATGTAAGAACTTCAATGAGAGACTGCTGTTTTGACGATGGATAAAGTTACCTGGTGTTTCTCGAACGATCGACTTGAATTAAATCTCCTTACTATCTAATAAATAATCCTGACAAGGTGTACGTGATCCCAAACTTGTTCTTCAGCAGCACTAGCGCACCACTCCTCAGGATTCTCCTATCAGCCGGTGAGCTAGCTAGGACCGGTACGGTGGATCACAGAAACACAGCAGTAACAACCAACAACACTGGCTGTCCTCTAGAAATGCCATGTAAATGGGAACCTCATCATTTTCCGGGGGGACCCTGCGGTGGTGGGAGGCCAGCAATATCCACAGTAGGGTCAAAATAATACACTGGAAATGAAAACAATTGCTAGCTAGGCGATGCTCCCAGCTCCCCTGACACGATGGGCCGCTAGTGTTTCTCGTTGAACGGTGCCCTCAAATCCCAATCCTGTCATTTCTTTTCGTAGCTGAGCTAGCTAACATGTCTCTGGCCAAAACACTGGTGCCTGTCCCTACTAAAAGCCAGAAAACTTGCCTCCACTTGCTATCTCTTAGGTCTTTAACTAGTTGTTGTCTCATTTGCTTCTTCCTTTCTTTCTTTGATTTGATGCTTCTTGAAATGCCAGTGACTGAAAACTGAAAACCCTTGGCCGAGGGGCTTCCATATTTTTTGCACATGCAATCCATTCTTAAATTTCATAGAAATTATGATGTGACATGAAAGGAAAATCTTTCATTGTGTAATCGGATCTGATTTCAAATGGTTGGTATGATAGTTGAAAATATAAATATACAATTTCTTTTCTAAATCTTAGGTTAAATATATTCACATAATGTTTTTGAATACATCATGATTATATCAATATAAAAGATGCACTTTTAAGATCGTGTAAGAAAGATTTAATTTTAATTAATGCATAAATTGTTCCGATAATACATCTTTTCATAGAAAAATCATCAAATCTCTCATTCATCCATGGCTATAAACCTAGCTCAAGGCTTTAGTCGTCGGTTGGCTAACATATATAACAACATCATCCTAGTTTTTCAAAAAATGGTTCACAATAAAATCCAACTTCAACGCCACTGAATTGACCGATAATAATATATTGCCTACATAACCAAAAGATCTGGACAGTGAAGCCTTTTTTTCCCGCTTTTTTTCCATTTTTTTTATTTTTCTTGATTTAATCATTTTATACCCTAATTAAATAAGATTTAAGTTTGAAATTGTGTAAGAAAAAATTAAAAGAAAAGGGATTGAAATATATATCATGGAGAAAATACAGTCATTTCCAAATGTAACGCTATTTTTTATATTTTAATCTAAAAATTTATATTATTTATATTTTAATCTTTAGACTTAAGAAAAAAAAATTGATCAAAAACACTAATAAAAAAGAAGTCATTGGTTGCCGCAATTTTAATAACCAAAATGGTAAAGTTATAACAAAAGTTCTATTATAGTGATTTTTGCACTTCATCATGCCTTGAATAGGTAACTGAGACTTGATAAGCTTTATAGTTTCAGGATATTTTTGTGATGTAAACTGATTTATTTTTTATTTAAAGGTTAATATAAATTTATTGAGGTTTTTAAGTGTTTTATGATGAATAACAAGTTGAAAATGAAATTTTTTGTCATAACTTGATTTTTTGACAGGTTTCTAGCTACTGAAGTTGTCTGACATTGAATAGTAAACGATGCCTTGCATGCTAAGATAAATTAATCTCAAGTGATAATGTTTTTCGAAATAAAAAGGGATGGATGACCTATACTCAAGCGCAACCCGAACTACGGTGGCCGGATGCCCGAGCCTGAATTGCTAGTCCGAGGACTCTCGGCCTCTTTTTTTTTTTTTTTCCTTCAAAATTTCTAGTCAACACCCTCCCTTTTATATATTTTTAATTTAAATAGTTTGTTTATTTCAATTTAAATCAATATCCTATAAAACTAACATTAATTCATTCCTCTATTATATTAAAATATGACTTGTAATTTTACCCGCGGATTTGTAAGCTGGTTTACCTATGACAGTGGATTCAGAACAAAAATCATCCAGTAAAACAATACGACTTTTTCACTCGAATGTAAAACTGCGGAGCTACATGGTAAAGTAAACCACTTCAGCACATAAAGACACTACATCTACCATGTGTGTCATCTGTATTCCATGCTTGGAATTCGAGAAGGAATAAATGCTCTCCCTGCTCATGTTTTTTTCTCGTCAGCATCTATCAATTGGCTCTACAAAACATGCAATTGAGGGTGGTGGTTCCACTGTGATGGGGATTGAAGCTCGTTGAGAAGTGTGCCACTGCAATGCATGATTTTGCCTAGGTTTTGCAGTCAAAGAAAATAAATTAAAAGGACAGCTAAGGCAGTGAATAAGAAAATGCTAGTAGTCATGGCACAACTCACTTGTTGTTTTCTTGCTTGGCTATTGCTCTGCCGAACAACCATTTCCATGAAAACACTCCGTTGCCACTTTTACCTTCCAACTTTTGCAGTCTTGTGGTCTGGCTCTTCCCCTCGGTGCCGGTTTGGCTCCAAGGAGAGAGTTTGTTTTTATTGCTAAAAAAGATGACAAGTATACTAAAAGGAAAGGTAATTTTAATGAAGATATCTACACAATTCATTATTCATTAGGATAATAGAGTCTATAGTCTCGGTTAAGAAAATAGATTGTCTCTGAACCTAGGTATTTTGATATTTTCAAACGATATATTATTTATTATCTATTATTGATTTATTTGCTGTAATTTTGGTTATTCAATATTTCAATAAACATTTCGATAACAAAAAGACTAACGAAAAAAAAACCTAGAGTAAAAAAAACCAATAATTATACAAGTACACTCATATAAAAAAAATTAATTTATTGGGATCAGAGGTAGTTTTTGTGTTAGTTGTTGGTTTAAATAAGGATAGTGATTTAATTTAATATTAAAATAATATTTTTTTAATTTAAAAAAATTATTGACACATAAAACCTAAACCTGTCTTATATTTTAAACAATGATTGCGATGATAAAAATTAATCTTTCACCATATCATTTTACTTCTTGTTGCCTTCCGTTTCATTATGAGTGACGCATTTCATTTAAATATGATCGGTTTATTGTTGATGATTCTATTTTTTCTTTTTATTTCTCTCTCCAATCTCGATAAATACAATATGGTCCTTATTGTTATTGGTATTTCATATTAAGTCCTTTTAATTTTAGTTTTAGTTTTTGTATTTTTATCATTTTTTCTTTTGTTAAAATTTTATTGTTTTCAATTTAACCCTTGGTTTTTAATTTGTATATATATATATATATAATGTTTTTTTTAATTTGATCATTCTATTTTTAATTTTTTTTTTCTTTTCCCTCTTGTCAAAGTTTTTATAACTTTCAATTTTTGTCCTTGATATCAAGTTTATTATTTTTTTCAATGATCATGATAATGATTTCAATCTAGTTTTTCTTTTTTGATTTCTTATTATTTTCATCGACATGTTTATCAAAGTTTTGTAGTTTTCAATTCTATAATTCAACTCAAGTTTATGATTTTTGTTTTTTCAATAGTAGCAATAACAATAATAATAGTGGTGGTGGTGGTTCTTTTGATTGTTTATTATTTTCATTGGCATTTTTATCAAAAAATTTGTAGTTTTCAATTCTATCATTTAAATTAAGTTCATGGTTTTTATTTATTTTTAATAACACAACATCATTAATAGTAGCAACAATAATAGTAATGGTGATAGTGATACAGTAACAATAATAATAATTAAATTTGTAATGATGATAATAATGATGACAATGATAATAATAATAATATTATTAATGATAATAATAATGATGATGATACCACCACTACCATCACCACTAACATTAATAATAATAATAATAAATTAATGATAATAGTAATAGTAATAAAGTGGTGATAATGATAATAATTTTGGTAATAATAGTAATGATAGTGAAAATTATAATAATAATGGTAATAAAAATAAAAATAATATCAATAACAATAATAATGATAATCAACACTGATAATAGTAATAATGATGATAATGGTGGTGATTATGATGATGATGATGATGATGATGATGTAAGGAAGAAGAACACGAAGAAGAACGATGATGATAATAAAAATACTAATACTAATAACAGTGATAATAATAATAATGATAATAGTAGTAGTAATGATAGTAATAATAATAATAATATTAGTAATATGATAACATCGCTTTAAAAAAATAGTTTTATTCTTTGTCGTCACACAAAAGCTAAGGTATATGAAATGACTAATACTAATATTATTAACATATTGATTTTTTCTTTTTAAAAAATTGTTCCTAACCATGTTCTTTCTTTCTCAGTTTATATTACAAAGTTCTTTTATTCAAATTAACATCATTTGATTTTTTTCTTGAGAAAATATGACTAATTTTTTATTTAAAACAATGTTATTCCCAACTATATTTTATTTTTTCCTAACAATGCTATTTTCTGCAATATTTGTTGTCCATGCTATTTTTCAAAAAAAAAAATATTATGATATTAAAATTTATTACTATGACTTAATTGTCTAAATATTTTAGAAATTTATTAAATACTCTTTTTTCCTTCATTGATAGATCATAGTATTTTATATATGTTATTTCTTGCATAAGCCTAGGTTTAAAAGGAAAGCCAGCATGATAACCCAACATCTTAAGGCTAGGCAAATTATCAAGCCTAGATTATATAGGTCTGGTTTTTTTTGAAATTCAACATCTTTGTGTTATTTTTCGTGTTGAACCCATGTATATATGAGTCTAATAAGCAATTATATCCAATGTTTTTGGGTTCAGCTATGCATTGAACCTAAATAGATGCATGTGATTATATTAAACTATCATACCCAATATCCTTGAGCTTAACCACATGCTGAGCCTAAATTCATATGAGTCTGGTTAATTTCTAGGTCAAATATCTTATGGTTCAACTATGCACTAAGTCCAAGTACATATCAGTCTAGCAAGTTATCATACCTAACATCTTTAAATTTAGCTATGTACTAAGCTTAAGTACATCTAAGTCCTATAAGGTGCAGATTTAACGTTGTTGGGTTCAGCTACATGCTGAGTAACGAGAAGCTAGATCCAATATTCTTTAGTTCACCTACGCGTTAAGATCAAATACATATAGTTATGACAAGTTGTCAAATTCAATATATTTGGGTCCAGCTATATCCTAAGTCCGAGTATATTTGGGTCTTGCAAGCTGCTAGATTCATTACTTTTAGGATTAATACCACTCTAGGTCACAATAATTATGAAACTGATGATTGTTGTAGGTCTCGTGTTGGTTCAAGAGGCCTTGTTTATTTATTCTTGTAACTTTTAATATGAAATGTTAAAAGTTAATAATAATCATCTCTTTACATTTTAAGAGTATAAAGTCTTATAAGGGCCCATTATATTTTCATTAATATTAATATTGTGTAAAAATTATTTATCTCTCATTAAAGTTATCGTGAGTAAATAACACTCTAACCCTTTCATTCAAGCAACATAAAAATGTTCTAGGGTTATTTATATCCCTTGAACCATCAAGGTAAAGGATCTACAATATATATTCTCTAAATATTTGTACTTTAATTATCCAAATATTTATCATATAAAAACAAGAATAAACACTCTTGTATTAAAATCTCACCTTTATTCTTTTATTTATTACAATATCTTATTAAAAGTTATTGTTTTTATTATTGGAGGGTTCTTAAACCCAATAAGAAGGATTTTTTTACAAGTGTTAAACCTTCTACCACCAACCCTTAATTTAGTAAACTACAAAGAAGGGAATATTGACATGAACGTGTGATTACCCGTTGTCCAAACACTCTAAAACCTTATTCCTAAACATATTATATTTTAAAATATCATTAATAAAAAAATTACAAAGGATTCTTATAAATGTATGATTTTGAGAATCAAAGCTTCCTCTTCCAAAGGGCCAAATTATAAAATGAAAGGAAAGATAGCAAGTTAGGAAGCAAGGATTAGCAAATTCAATCAAAAATTTTCTTTAACCAATAAGTTGATTTTTTGAGTTATTTTAAAAAAATTCAATTTCTTTTACAATATATAGCATAGTTGTTAAACCAATATAAAAAAGTGAATTAACTTGGAAAAACATGCAATTTAAAGCCCGGTTAGGATCGTGTTTTAAGTTGCATTAAATTTGTAAAACTTGGTTGATTCAATTGTGATTTTAGAAATACGGTTGAGTTGATCATGTCGACATCAATAATTAAGATTTTAGAAATACGGTTGAGTTGATCATGTAGACATCAACAATTAAAAAATTAAAATTAAAATTATATTATTTTAATAAAAATAAGTTATTTGAATTGATTTGATGATTTAATTGTTTCATATCCATTTTCAATTAACTTTGAGTTTGAATTTGACAATTACAATATATAGACCCTGTAAATTGTGTTTTTTAATCCCATTATTATACTATCCTTAGCTATTAAAAACTTAGTAAGTTGTACTACTTTTGAAATTTACACCATCAAAGAGAAGTATTTTTTAAATAAATTCATCCATACAAACTAGAAAAAAAAAATCAAACATATAATTATTTAAAAGCCATATTATTCATCCATATGCTTTATTTTGGTCTCTTCCTTATATTTTTTCTTTATTTTCTTCTTATATTTTCTTTTAATAACTTCATCAAATCTATTAAATTGAAAAGAAATTGGATACATTATCATGGACTGTATTAGTAAAAATGAAGAACATATTTTCATTATGCTTTCTTTTATCATTATATTTTATTTCAATTTATAATGTTTTATCATAAATGCACATGAATATCTATATTAATGATAGAAAAGTTGTTTTTTTAATATTCACACTTGAGAAAAGATTCGATATACTAAAGAATCAATTTACTTTAAAAATTGAAGTTATTAGATAAAACTCCAAGATATAATATATATAATTCTTTAATATACCTCTTAAATAAAAGTTATTTGGGCTTTAAACTTACACATGTCCACACTATCTCTTGCTATTAATTAATTTTAATTAAAAGAGATAATGATGATGGTGAGATTAAAAAATACAACTATTTTATTATCAAGACTTTGATATTATATTAAAAAATTAATTTAACCAAAAATTTTACATTGTTAGGTAAGATTTTATAATATAATTTATATTATTTTTAAATGCTACTAATTATATTTACCATTCCTTTACTTTCATCACTAAAATAATTTTAATCAAGGCACTTTATTTTCTTTCTTTGGTGAAAAAATTAGGGGTGGGGAGGGGGAGAAAGTAGTGTAAGTTCATGTTTGATAATATGACACAAAATACTTTTTATTTTTTTAATTAAAAATATATTAAAATAATTTTTTATATTTTCTTATATCAACACATTAAAATTATAAAAAAAATCTAAAATAATAATTTAAAAATCATAATCACCCATAAAACAACCACTCTATGAAAATTTTGTTCAAATTTTAAATTATATATATAAAAAATAGGGGGTGAGGAGGGGGGAGAAAATAGTGGAAGTGTGTGTTTGATAATATGACGCAAAGTACTTTTTAAAAATATTTTTTTACATTAATACATTAAAATCATAAAAAAATATAAACAATAATTTAAAAAGTATAATCAATCACAAAAGCAACCACACTATGAAGATTTTGTTCAAATTTTAAATTACATGTAAAATGTCAATGGCAGCACCTAAAATGGTATACCGTCCATCAATTCTGGCTAATCTTCACAAAGTATACAGTTGTCCTATAATTTTGATTTTTCAGCATAGAGATTTTGGGAGTCCATTAGAAGCCCAAAAATACGGTGGCAGAATACATTCTAGTTCAATGGGTCCAACCCAACTAAGGTTTTAGACGGGCCTTTCAAATGAAACTTTCACGGACTATCCCATAATACCGGAAGAAACACGGGTTCATCATTGCTCCTCATGTTTTTAAAATTAACTCGGTGGTCAACCCGGCTTCATCATATTTTTTAATAAAAAATTAAAATAATATTTTTTAATATTTTTTTTAAAAATAAAACAGTCATTTAGGTCAACTTTTTAGAGTTTTTTTTCTATATTTTTTAACATTGATAGTCTTGGCCTGGATTTGTCAAATCCTAAATTCATTTATCAAATTAATATGAATTTTAAAATAATATTGTTATTTTATTGTTGTCATCATCAAATCCAGATCTAAATAAATATTTGAATTATTATATTAATTCATGAGTTATAAAAAGAATTATTTTTATTAAAATAATAATATATATTTTTTAAAAAATTTGATTTGAGATAAAGTTGAGTTAGTATATGCTTGAGCTAATCAGCTGAGTTTCACTTGATTTTTTTTTGTAAATTTATTAAAAAAAATCCAATTAGATTTAACTATAGCCATTCTTATTATCATGTTTAACTACCGCCACCGTTTTACTGTTATTGTTCCATCATCACTGACAGAACAACTACTGGTCCGCCACCACAATTATTAGTGTCACATCCATCGTCATCCCACCACTTTAAGATCACAGTCACCGTCGCTACCATCTCGTCACATAATCCTCCGGCCAAACAACGCATCATTTATGGGCTGCCCGGATACCCTTTCCACAGAGGACATGGCCCACCATTTAATTCCTATTTAATGCTCTACTGCCTCGTGATTGGGATGACAATAATTATATGGGGTTTTTCATTATTCATGCTTGAAGTTGATCTTAAAAATTTACCCGAACCAGATCAGGTGTCGGATATCCATCGGGTATCAGGCATTGCAAAACCTTGAAGAATATATTTCCAAAACCAAACCAAATGCATCAGAAGGTTTAGCCCAAACAGACCTACAGATTTGAAGTGAAGAAGGCCTTCACAGCATCACAGTCACTGTGAGTGAAGTCTCAGCTCTTTGGAGAGAAAAATCTCTAGAGTGTTGTTGTTTGCTGTTTGCTGAGATGACAGATTTAGTTGGGGCTAATGCCTGCTAGTGTTGCTGTCAACGTCTGCTGCTGGCCGGGGAAGTGCAGCTTGGAGAAGAGAGTGAGGGGAAGAGAGCACAGTGGCGGCGGCTAATTTTTTAATATGCAATTTTTTCAAACTTGAAGGGTTTTTTATGTAGCGCAAGTTGGGTTCGGGTAAGATTTCGGGTCAAGCAAGGAAATAACCCGAATATAATTTTTTTACTTTGAGTATTACCGAAACCCGAATGGGTAAAAAGAATTCCTGTCCATTTTGGGTTGTTTGACCATTGAATTTCATTGAGTTTGGTTAAAATTATTATCCCTTATGATCTCGTCACCAACAACCAACATATATATTGTTTATTATCCCTTATGATCTCGTCACCAACATGTATATTGTTGGGCAATAACAAATAACAAATATAAAGCATAGGAGATTTATCGTAGTTTCCTTATATTTTTCTATTTATCAGTGTAGAGTGGTGACCATTTTTGTTCTTCCCATTAAAAAATAAAATTTTTTAAATAAAAAATATTTTGATATTTTCATAAAGTTTATTAGTCATTATTAATTTATTTAAAGATATTTTTATCCTTTTAATATTTTTATAAACAATAAAATAATCAAAATACTACAAGGAGCAAACAAAATTAAATTGTGTCAAGGCATTTAAGTATTTTTCTCTTTTTATTCAAGATGTAAGATTAGATACAAAACATTTAATTCATTATTTTTAAAGGTATTTTGGTATTTTAGCATTGTTTTTGGGTTAATTATAAGTTTGATTGATAATAGTTATATAATTTACTATTAAAATAATATTTTTTTATTTAAAAGCTACTTACATCAGTTACATGTGTTAGAATTGTTGCGCGGTTTGACAGTGTGTGCAGTGATTTCTAGTCATAAAAAATAATTATTTATTGTCTTATATTATTCATTGTTAGCTCTTTTTTTATTATAAGAGGCATATATCCTTCAAATCTAGCTGATATATCTTTTATGATTATTTTTTATCTTTCTTTATTTTTCTCTCTTATCCTTTAAATACATTATAACTCTCATTTTTTTTTTGTTATTTGAAATTCAAACCTTTGAATTTTGATTGTTATTTTTTAGTTATTTTTTTTTGTTAACATTTTATTTGTTTTTAATCTAAAAATTAACTCTTAATTTCTATATATAAAAGGTTTCAATTAAATCATTTTACTTTTAATTTCTTAACCTTTAAATCAAAGCTCTTATGGTTTTTTTTTTTTGTTTTTATCAAAGTTCTTATAGCTTGCAATTTGATCCTTTAAATCAAGTTCATAGTTTTTATTTTTTTCAACAACAACAATAATGATAATAATAGTAATAGTGATAGTGATAATATTATTTATTAATAATAATAGTTATAGAGATTTTAATTCTTATATTTTAAATTTATATTTTTTTAAATCCTTTTGAGCCATATAATTTTTTTTATTCTTTAATATTTATTTTTTTAATTGGATTTTATGATTTTTTACATTAGATGCTTCAAATTTAATGACTTGGATTACAAGTTTAAAAAATTAACGTATTTTATTTAAATAACTTTATAATTCTTTTTAAACGTAAGTTATTTTAGTAGCAAAATTTAAACCGTAAGCTTAACAAGATATCAAACTGTATTAACTTAGCTCTAATCATTATTTTTACATATTTATCATAAATAATGTTTTATATTATTTTTACTTATTTTTTATTTTTAATACTTGAACATTGTTTTTTATTCAAAAAAATTATCTAACCTCACGGCCAATCATGGGTAAAGAGGCAAATCTATTCTAGAATTGATTTATTCAGTTTCTTGGAACAAAAATTTCAAATGAAGAATCAACAGAAATCTTTATTCCCTTTGACTGTCTTGTTACTTGGCTCTTACCTAATTAAGTCTGGACAGATGCAAGCTTCTTTGAGCTTGCAAGACACTCCAATTTGATTTAATCTTATAGACAGAACTGCATTTCAATTGTTGTTTTGTATTATATTAATTTTGTTTGGTGTGTTGACGAGGTTAAAGAAAAACCTCAAACGATCAAAGCCTTTTTAACGTTGACAGTAAGCTGAGATGTTGGAAATGAATTATCATGCTTCGAGTAAAACAAAAAACTATGTAAATCTAAAAACTTAGATTGTTATGTTATATTATAAGATATTATTTTTAATAGATCTTCTTCAATAAAATTTATATATATTTATCATTATATTATATTTAATTTTTATCAAATAAAATAAGATGATAAAATATAAATGTATAATTATTTAATCAACAAAACTATAAAATTATATTAAAAAATAATAAAACTCAAATATATACTTTTCATTATTTTTAAATACTTCATAACTGTTGAAAAACATGAATATTTGCAAAAAAAAAAAAGAACAGTTTTTTTTTTATGCTTCTCTTATTCTAACGTAAAGTTATTAAGTTTTACAAGAAATAAAATTTTAGAGGCTGTTGGTAAAAAATATGTTGAATATGAAGATACAAACGATGGAAAGTATGAAATTATAATATTTAAGGCTCATTTGAGAATATATTATTTAAATATAAGGGATTAAAAGATGATAATATATAAATAATGTAAAACAATTAAAAAAATGAAAAGATGATAATATATAAATAATGTAAAAAAATTAAAAATCAAAGTCAAACCATTTTCCTATTCTACTTAAAAAAAAGGGGGGGAATGAAACCAAGTAAAATTGAAAGCCCAAGAACTCATAGATTACATGTAATTAGTGTGTTAATTTGGCGATCAATATTGGGATACGTAACCCCAATATTATAAAAAAGAAAAGAAAAGAAAACTTAAAAAAGAGAAGAGAAATTGAGTTTGGACAAAGTTTTGCATGGTAAAAGACTTAAAGAGTTTGACTTAAAGTTAAGAATGAATTTGAGATTTTTTTTAATTAATATGAATATGCAAGTAAATTTTTATATATCCTAATTAATTTTACGAGCCTTTAAATTAATAATTAAGTATTTTTAAGATTTGTATGACTTGAACTAGTGATATTTAAAAAATAAATTTAAAATCTAATTAGTTAAATTATAACTTTTAAAATTATAAATTTGAAATTTTTTGACATAACAAGTAAAGGTATATATTTTCAAAAATTAAAAAATAAGAGACATTAGAGTTTTTTTGTGGTATGGCTAGGAAAGGTTAATTTAATTATTTTTTTTAAGCATCAAATTATGTTATCTTGACACTTTTTATTTAAAAGGAAATATGTTATCTTGACACTTTTTATTTAAAAAGAAGTTAATAAATTTTTGGTTGGTTAGAATTAAATTAATTAGATAGTGATTTAACCCATATTAATTTTTTTTTAAAACCAAACTTGTTCAGTTATAAATCAAGCTATTGAGGTTTTATAACCATGTTTAAGATAAAAGAAAAATAATACATATATATGAGTTATTTCTATATATATATACATTCTCTTATAACTCTCTAAAGAATTACACACAAGAAAACATAAAATTAACTGAAAGAAATCAAGTTGATTCATTGAAATAAATTGAATAAATATCAACTATATCATTTGTTCCACAACCATACTTCTGTTTATTTTTTCCCAATGGTTTCACCAAAACAAGAAAAAAAAAATTGAAGTATGAAATTAAAGTTCAGCACCGTCTCCATCCTTCTTTTATTTCAAGCATCCTCACCTTCCTCGAGAAACCCTACTCGTATAATTTAACTCCCAAAGATATTCATGAGCTTGAATCTTGTTTTTGGGTCTCATTATTAGTGACTGAAGCTGCAGCAAAGTTTACGATGGCATCAGGAAAAGCAGGTGGTGCATGAGCAACAATATGGCCAGCGAAGTTCATTTCACCCAAGGGGCAAGGGCCACTACCACGGCCAGGAATATGAGTGCATTGAGATCCACCAGGTGGTGGAACCGGACCCCTTTGAAGAGATTGAATATTCCCAAGATCTTGCTTTAACCATTGCTCTCCTTCTAGTGGCCTAGCTGCCAATATTTGGCGGGAGCATGGTCCAAAAACAATGGCAACAAAGATTATCATTGTTAAGCATTTGTTTTTTCTTTGAGAACCCATTTTAAAGAGAAACCTGAGGAATATTGGGGATCTTAAGTAGGCAACAATATCTGGTATCTGCAAAGGGCTAGCTGGCTAGCAAAATGGATGGTGGTGGTGGTCTTGGAGGCGAAGAAGGTTAGCTAGGTTTTGGCACATGGAAGATGGGGGAGGAAGATGGGATCTATACTTATACATGCACGGACGCATGAAATACGGTTTAAGGCATGATTTCTTGATTTAGGTGTGTGGCAAGACTTGCGGCCGCGGTTTGAAGTTTGAACGGAGAGAGTCTAAATTATAGACGAAGACCTAGACAAGCAAACAAGAACTTACTTGGATACATGAATTTTTAATCAAAGTTGAAGGAGTCCTCCCATTCCTGGCTGTGATGATGGGATGCAAAATTCTTCGTCTCAACCCACCAAGGGAACCTGCTATTTTTTGGGCTAGGTTTTGGAAACATTCTGGGTGATGGTCTAATGCTGTTTTGGGTCCAAACTCATGTTTAAACGGTGCACTTACTTTATAATTTTGAGTGCGCCTATAGAAAATCACGAGGTTGTCAGCTGGATTTTATTTTGTCAATCTCTTTTTTAATTTAACTTGAAAATTCAATCTGGATTAGATTTGAAGTTGTAATTTCGGAGTCAATAATCAGATTTAACAACTATAGTTATCATCGCTGCCATCTTCTATTACCATCATCATTTTACTATGATTGTTACACCACCAACACAGACACAACAAATACTGGTCTACCATTATTATAATCCCACCTCATAATCATCATCACTCCTACCTCATCTTTTAGTTCTCCGACCAAACAATACATCATTTATGGGCTGCCCAGATACCCAATTTACGTCGGAGATGAGCTTATCATTTAATTCCATTTTAATCTTTACTGTTTCGTGATCTCGTCTCGACCGCATATATATATATATATATATATCGTCAATCTATTTCTAGAACTGATTTATTCAATTTCCTGGACCAAAAATTTCAAATGAAGAATCAACAGAAAACTATGTTCAAAGTTTGATTGTCGTGTTATCGGACTCCAATTTGATTTATCTTATAGAGAGAACTGTATTTCGATTCTTGTTTTGTGTTATATTAATTTTGTTAGGAGTGTTCACGAGGTTCAAGAAAAACCTTGTAACGATCAAAGTCTTTTTAAAGTTGACAATAAGCTGAGACAATGGAAATGAATTATCATGCTTCGTGTAAAAAACAATATCTTAATCCTTGAGAATATTATATATAATTTATATATTTTTTAATATATTTTTCCAAATAAAATTTACTCTTCTCAGTCACTATTTATATTTGATTTTTATCAAATAAAATAAAATAATAAGTTTTTAGCTTATAAGTACTTAATTAACAAACTTATGAAACTATATTAAAAAACTGATAAAATTTAATAATTTATATTATTTTTTAATTTAAAAATCATGAATATTTTCAAAATAATTTTTTTTATGCGTCTTTTAATAAGTAGTACAATAAAAGTTTAGGGGTTGTTTGTAAAAGAATGATGAATATGGAGATTAAAATAATGGAAAGTATGAAATTATAATATTCAAAGCTTGTTTAATAATGTATTATTTAAATATAAAAGTTTCAAAGATGATATTAAATAAATAATGTCAAACAATTAAAAAATAATAAAATCAAAGGCAAACTATTTTCCTATTCTACTTTAAAAAATTAAGTGAGAATAAAACTAAGTCAAATTGACCATGAAAACCATGTACAAGAACTCATAGATTACTTGTAATTTGTATGTTAATTTGGCAATCAATATTATAAAAAAGAAAAGAAAAAAAATAAAAAGAAAAATATTTGAGCTTGGACAAAGTTTTGCATGGTCAAAGACTTAAAGTCTCTCATTTTGACCCCGTTTATTTGTTGGAAAGTAGTTTTTTTACAAAATGAATTTTGAGAAAGTAAATTATTTTTTGATATTTGGTAATATAATAAAAATTAAGTTGGAAAACACTTTTTAGTTTTTGGTTATATTATAAAAAATAAGCTGAAAAATAACTTGTTAATGTTTTATTTTTTCAAGTTTATTAAAATAACAAGGAATAAATCTTACAAATTAAAAAGTTAAATGAGAATAAAATTCAAAAAAATATATAATTTCATAAATTATCTCAAATAAAATAAATAATAATCAAAATAATAGAGATCAAATCTAAAAAATAAAAAAATAATAAAAGATGAAGAAATTAAAATAATAATAATTAACATTTCATAAATTATTTCTAATAAAATAAGTAACAATAAAAAAAAATAAGAATCAAATTTGATATATAAAAAACTTTTAATTACAAAAATGATAAGAGAAAAACAAATAACAATTATAAAAATAAGGATAAAAAATTACTATAAAAATTAAATTATAAGGGGTGAAATTGAAAAAACATTATTCAAAACAAAATATATATAGCAATCAAAAGTTTAAGGATCAAATTTTATATAATCAGCAAATATTATGACATTTCTAAATTTTTCATGATTTTCAAAAAGTGTTTTCTGTCCAAAATAAAAAAAAAACACTTTACTAAAAATTAAGTAACATTTTTCTTTGTTTGGAAAGTGTTTTTCGTTGACAAACTTTTCTAATAATAAAAAAATGCATAAAAATTTGGAAAGTAATTTTCCAGAAATCACTTTTTTCAGAAAATAAACACAATCTTAATTAATAATGAATTTGGAATATCTTGACGTAACTGTATAAGTATATTTTTTTTAACATTCGAATATTAATAGTCACTAAACCCAAATAGATGACAAGATTTGAGTTTTATAGGAAGGTTAGTCAAGGTTAATTTTATTTGTTTTTAAATAAAACAATATTATTTTGATCATTTTTATTTAAAAATGAGTTCTTATTATAAATTATAAAATATAAATAAAGTTAAAAAAATATTGAGAAAACACTATTTTTCACACCCATTAACATTATGAATTACAATAGTAATTCACAATGTTGTTTTTTTTTTCTTTTTTTTGACCTTTTTTTTGTTATTGATGTTTTTTTAATTTAATCCTTATATAATATGCTCATGGGGTTGTAGAGTTGATAATTTATTTTAATTTATTTTTTATATAGTTGTTGGAATATCAAAAAAATATCTCAGCATCGAGTTGGTATCGACAAAATATTTTAGAATCATGATATGATATATATTTTTAAAAGTTTAGTTAAATAAAAAATAATTTTTTTTAACAAAAACTAGGTTAATAAACTTTGTAAAGTCAGTATCCCAATTTGCGAGTTTGACAAGGTAATTCTAGGTGTCCTAGTTTATGGGTTTAGCATGATATTTTTTTTTTCTAATTGAACTCGATTATGTGATTGTCTATTTTTCTTTTTATCATATAGCTAAATAATAGTTTTGGAAAAAAAATATATTATTAAATTTTAAAAAGTCCATTGGCATGTTGATGGTATAATGAGTTTAACTTTTGAGATGAGACTGATTGAAAATTGAGTTTTATAATTTATTTTTTTTGCTTTCTATAATTATATTTTTTAAAAAAATCTTAGTATTGATTTGACGCACGATTTTATGATCATCTATTTTTATTATCATATAGTTAAATAAAAAATAGGCTAGAAAAAAAAGTTATTGATTTTAATGGAATATTTTTATTATCATACAGTTAAATAAAAAATAGGCTAGAAAAAAAGTTATTGATTTTAATGGAGTCCATTATACGGTTTGCGAATTTGATGTGTTGATTCTAGTTACCCAATTCATGGGTTAAGTAAGTTTACTCATCAAGCATGATATTTTTTTTTAGTTTCTGATCATTTAATTTTTTGATTTGTTTTATTTCACTCTTATTCAATATTGGATTGATTAAGAAATGATCTTCATGGTTTATTTTTTTATATTTTTTATAGTGTTATCATAATATTAAATAATTAATATTTTTAATTTTGATACTTAATTTTGAAAGCATTTAATGTTATTATAAAATTCAACAAAAATAATTTATAAAAATAGCAAAGTTATTAAATCTATTGAAGTTCATAACCAAGGTTGCAGGGTGATCAAAGTCGATCCAATCTGTCACAGTCTTAATATATACACATATATATATATATATATATATAAATTATCTTAATTTTTTTAAAAAACTATGTCATATTTTTACCGGTCATCCAAATTGTATTTGAATTTATAAATTGAATAATTTATTTTGAATGAGTTTTTACGTGATTTAATCTGAAACTCAAATTAAATAAAGAATCGGGTTAACAGATTTTAAGACCAAGTTACTTGATTGGATCTAATAATATTACTAAAAAAATATTCAAACTCTTAACATTTTTTTTTTAAGTTTAGAAAAAGAATAACTCGACATAACAGAGTGTAGGCGAATATACTAATATATTTTTTTTTCCTCTTATAACTCTCTAAAGAATCACAAAACATAAAATTAACTGAAAGAAGAAGAAGAAGTTGATTCATTGAAATAAATTGAATAAAAATAAATTATATCATTTGTTTCACAACCACTCTTATTTTTTCCGGTGGTTGCACCAAAACAAGAAAAAAAAAAAAAGTTTAGCACCATCTCCATCCTTCTTTTATTTCAACTATCCTCACCTTCATCGAGAAACTCTACTCGTATAATTTAACTCCCTAAGATATTCATGAGCTTGAATCTTGTTTTTGGGTCTCATTATTAGTGACTGAAGCTGCAACAAAGTTTACAATGGCATCAGGAAAAGCAGGTGGTGCATGAGCAACAATATGGCCAGCAAAATTCATTTCACCCAAGGGGCAATGGCCACTACCACGGCCAGGAATATGAGTGCATGGAGATCCACCAGTTGGTGTTACCGGACCCCTTTGAAGAGATTGAATATTCCCAAGATTTTGCTTTAACCATTGCTCTCCTTCTAATGGCCTAGCTGCCAATATTTGGTGAGAGCACGCTCCAAAAACAACGGCAATAAAGATTATCATTTTTAAGCATTGGTTTTTTCTTTGAGAACCCATTTGAAAGAGAAACCTGAGGAATAGTGGGATCTTAATTAGGCAACAATATCTGGTATCTGCAAAGAGCTAGCAAAATGGGTGGTGGTGGTGGTGGTCTTGGAGACGAAGAAGGTTACCTAGGTTTTGGTATATGGAAGATGGGGGAGGAAGATGGGATCTATACTTATACATGCAAGGACAAGAAGGCATGGTTTCTTGATTTTGGTGTGTGGCAAGACGTGTGGCCGCGGTTTGAAGTTTGAATGGAGAGAGTCTAAATTATAGACAAAGACCTTGAAAAGCAAATGAACATGCTTTTATACATGAATTTTTAATCAAAGTTGAAGGAGTCTTCCCATTCCTTGATGTGATGGTGCGAGGCAAAATTCTTCGTCTCAACCCACTAAGGGAGCCTGCTATTTTTTGGGCTAGGTTTTGGATACATTTTGGGTGGTGGTCTGCTGCTGTTCTGGGTCCAAACTCATGTATGGCAGGTGTGCACTTTGTTTGTAGCGTGTAAAGTTACAGGTTTCATCGGGTTAGCTGAATTTTATTTTGTCAATTTTGTTTTAATAAAACTTGAAAATTCAATTTGCAAGACAATTTATTGGACCAAATTTAACAACTAAATAGCCATCATCGCTTCCATGTTCAACTATCACCACCGTTGTACTATTATTGCTCCTTCCACCACCACCGATATAACAAATACCAGTCCACCATTATCATCATCCCATCATGTTGATATCACACTCATCATGACTCCCATCTCGTCACGTAGTCCTCCGACCAAATAACGCATCATATATAGGCTGCCCTTATACCCAATTCATGTCGGAGATGGCCTACCATTTAATTCCATTTTAATGCCTACTGCAGTCTCGTTATCTCGTCACATACAAATAGACTGTTGGGCTCGTATCGTCATCATGGGACAATCTATTTCTAAAATCGATTTTTCAATTTCCTGGACCAAAAATTTCAAATGAAGAATCAACAGAAAACTTTGTTCACTTTGATTGTCGTGTTATTTGACTCCTACCTAATTAAAATTCCGTGCAAATCATGTTTTTTTTTTTAAATTAATTTATTTTTTTGATAAAAATTATTTTAAAAAAAGTAATTTATTTTTTTGATAAAAATTATTTTTAAAAAAGTTTTAAATTGTTTTAATATACTGATTTTAAAATTAATTTTAAAATTAAAAAATATTTTTAAAAACAACATCCATCAAAATACACTCCATATGTGAACAAGCTTCTTTGAGCTTGCAAGAGTCCTCCAGTTTGACTTATCTTATAGAGAGAACAGTATTTTGGATTCTTGTTTTGTATTATATTAATTTTGTTTGGAGTGTTGACGAGGTTCAAGAAAAACCTCAAACGATCAAAGTCTTTTTAAAGTTAACAAGACGCTGAGACATTGGAAATGGATTATCATCCTTAGAGTAAAAAAAAAAAAAAAAAAAAATTCTTAATCCTTGTTAGGTGAGAACATATAATAAAATTTATATTATTTTTAAATATATTTTTTTAAATGAAATTTACTCAAGTTTATAACTATTTTATATTTAATTTTTATCAGATAAATAAAATAGAATGATAAGTTTTTAACTTATAAGTACTTATTCAACAAACTTCTAAACTATATTAAAAAACCAACAAAATTTAGATATCTAATTTTGATTATTTTTTAACTTGAAAATCATGAATTTTTTCAAAATAAGTTTTTTTTATGAGTCTCTTAATAAGTTCTTGTGAGAAATAAAATTTTAGAGGTTGTTTGTGAAAAGATGATGAATATGAAGATAAAAATGAAGGAAAGTATGGAATTATAATATTTAAGGATATTTAAGAATAAATTATTTAAATATAAAAGTTTCAAAGATGATATTATATAAATAATGTCAAACATTAAAAAAATAAAAAAATCAAAGGCAAACCATTTCCCTATTCTCTACTTAAAAAAATAAATAAATGAAAATAAACCAAGTTAAATTGATCATGTATAAGAAATCATAAATTACGTGTAATTTGTGAGTTAATTTTGGCAATCAATAATGGGATACGTAACCCTAATATTATCAAAAAGAAAAGAAAAGAAAAAACTAAAACATAATTTTTTTTTGAGCTTGGACAAAGTTTTGCATAGTCAAAGACTTATAGGCTTTGACTTGAGGTTAAGCATGAATCTGAGATATCTTGAAGTAACTGGTGTAGGGGTGGGATAAAATGATTTACATGTAGTGAGTAAATCTAAATTAATTTTTTCTTTAACTCAGACTTGTACAGTCCTAATTGAGCTCTCGAGGTTTTAGAACCATGTTTAAGATTAAAAGAAAAAAGTATAGACACACACGAGTTACTGCTTAATATATATAATATTTCTTCTGTTTTTCCTTTTATAACTCTCCAAAGAATAACAAAAAAGAAAACAAAAAATTAACTGAAAAAAATATTCATTGAAATAAATTGAATAAAAATAAACTATATCATTTGTTCACAACCACTCTTATTTTTTCCAGTGGTACCAAAACAAGAAAAAAAATATCAATAATTAAATTAAAGTGTAGCTTCATCTCCATCCTTCTTTTATTTCATCTATCCTCACCTTCATTGAGAAACCCTACTCGTATAATTTAACTGATCTCTAAGATATTCATGAGCTTGAATCTTGCTTTTGGGTCTCATTATTAGTGACTGAAGCTGCAGAAAAGTTTACGATGGCATCAGGAAAAGCAGGTGGTGCATGAGCAACAATATGGCCAGCAAAATTCATTTCACCCAAGGGGCAATGGCCACTACCACGGCCAGGAATATGAGTGCATGGAGATCCACCAGTTGGTGTTACCGGACCCCTTTGAAGAGATTGAATATTCCCAAGATTTTGCTTTAACCATTGCTCTCCTTCTAATGGCCTAGCTGCCAATATTTGGTGAGAGCACGGTCCAAAAACAGCGGCAACAAAGATTATCATTGTTAAGCATTGGTTTTTACTTTGAGAACCCATCTGAAAGAGAAACCTGAGGAATACTAGGATCTTAATTACGCAAGAATATCTGGTATCTGAAAAGAGCTAGGTGGCTAGCCTAATGGGTGGTGGTCTTGGATACGAAGAAGGTTAGCTAGGCTGTGGTATATGGAAGATGGGATCTGTACTATACATGCAAGGGCACATGAAATATGTTTTAAGGCATGGTTTCTTGATTGTCGTGTGTAGCAAGATGTCATGTGTTGACTTGTGGCCGCGGTTTAAAGTTTGAATGGAGGGAGTCTAAATTCTAGATAAAGACCTTGAAAAGCAAACAAGAACTTACTTTTATACATTAATATTTTGTCGAAGTTTAGGGAGTCCTCCTGTTCCTGGACGTGATGATGGGAGATAAAATTCTTTGTCTAAACCCACTAAGGGAGCCTGCTAGTTTTTGGGCTAGGTTTTCCAAACACTCTAGGTGTTACTCATATGCTATTTTGGGTCCAAACTCATGTTTTGACATTGCACTTAGTTTATATTTTTTAGTGCGCCCGCAGAAAATTACTACAGTGTGGGAATTGGTATCGCAGGTTCAACTTAAATTCAGGAATCTTTGTGATAAATGTGCTATAGTGATAATTATGATGATAGCGTTAAAAATTGTTATGATTGTAATATTTACTATATTAATAATATTGGTGGTAATAATAGTAGTTATAAATGGTAATGATGTAGCTTTAGCAACAATTTCACCTTCAATTATTATAAAAAAATACTTATATAGAAAATATTGTATACAGGAAATATTATAAACATATTCTTGTGTGGTAACCTTTATCATTGTTATTATATATTGTCTTATACATACATACATACATACATACATACATACA